>NW_025967747.1:8110-18622 GCF_021869965.1 Rhincodon typus | reverse complement strand
AAACGTCAGCCTTCCTGCTCCTCTGATGCTGCTTGGCCTGCTGTGTTCATCCAGCTCTACACCTTGTTATCTCAGATTCTCCACCATCTGCAGTTCCTACTATCTCTTGATAACATCTAAATCATGGTTTATAAAATAAATTCAATAGACGGCTTGGGTTTCATAATTCATGACAGAGGAAGAATAAATTCTGGAAGGATGTACAATACCACTTTATGTTTCACTGTTGATGATAACTTCTATTCATGGCATTTACATTCATACGTATATCTTCTCATTTGCTTTCTTTTCTCCTTTCCAGTAGAATAGCACCAGTAATGAATCGAGAATTTATTGCATTGAGGACCAAAAAAAAAATCTGCCCACGAATATCCCATCCTTCCAAATGACACCATATGGCGTCACTGTGCTGTTCCCATATTAAAATTTTATTTTCATTTATCCTTGCATGTATGGAAATACTCTGATCAAAGGTCATGACAATTTTGAATTAAACCCTAGATGTAACAATATCTTTTCACAGTATGATTTAACAGAGGCATTCATCATAAGAATATTCTCTACTGACTAAATGAACATCTTCAGCTGTGCAAAAGACCTACATCATACTTAAAAGTATTGACTGCCCATGATGATAATTTGTTAATGCATCAGTGACCTTTCAATGGATCAAAATCACTGCCAAGTATTCCAACTCTTGAATTAAATTAAAAACACTTTGTAAAATACAATTGTGGTTATAGAATGAGAGCAACTGAAATAAAAACATGCAGATGTTTATTGGACCACTGCGATGCAGTAGTCTGGTTCATTAAGATAACAGACCATAGAATTTCTTTTACACAATTAAAGCGCTTGCATTCTCTAATTATTTCTACACCAGCATTTAAAAAGACTAGTGAAATATTGGATTTGAGCAATTGTAACAATGAAAAAAAGGGTCGGATTGTAATTTTATTTAAATTGTTTTACTGCATCATCCTTAGATGCATCTCAGGCATAGTTCTATTCTTCAAAAATTCAAAGGAGAAGACACAAATGATCTTTCAGAGCCCAGAAAGAATCAGGTGTCTGCAAGAATGAGAAGCTTATGTCTTGGTTGCATTAATAAAGGAATCCCTTAGAACCTGTTCATTTCTAGCATCGTTGTTTGCTTTCAGACTGGGGATATTCTTTTAAAATAAGCTAGTCTCTGCCCAGCCCACCACTATCCTTTCTCACAAGCTATGTCCAGAGTTCCACAGAGAGCAGTTCTAGCAGAAAACTGGATGCGCTCTTTAAAAATATCAACAGATATACATAAAAATATGGGAGCATAATTGACATTGTTTAATTTCTGGAGTTATTTTAGAATTAAAGACAAAAATACAATTTGCTAAAGAAATCCGACTGTATTAGACTAACTGCTGAAAGCAAGGCCAGAGTTAACTTTTCCCAAAAAATAACTGAACTATGAGCAATTTTTAACTGAAAATTCTAGCAACATTATCATATTTTTGTTATTAGAGGATTGATAATGCTGCAAAATTATGCAAAAAAAGTAACCTTTCCTGGTTTTATTTGATGGAAAGATGTTTGTTCTTTGTAAATTAAGTATTTTTAATTTCTGGCACCTATTTCAGCCACCTTGGAGCATCACAGTGGTTACCACTACTGGCTCTCAGTGCCAGTGATCTGGGTTCAATTCTAGCCTTGGGTGACTGTCTGCCTGTGTGGAGTTTGCACATTATCCCCAGTAGGTTTCCACTGGGCACTCCAGTTTCCTCTCAGTCCAAAGATGCGCAGGTTAGATGAATTGACCATGCTAAATTGCCTGGTAAAGTCCAGGAATGCAATGTGAAGGCTAGGTGGATTAGCCATGGTAAATGCGGGATTATGGGGACGGGGACAGGGGGTATGGATCAGAGTGGGATGCTCTTTGCAGGCTTATTGCAAACTCGATGGACCAAATGGCCTCCTTCTCCACCGTAGGATTCTGTGATTCTGTCAGGAACAAGTAACTCCAGATACAATATAGGCTGCAGAAAAATGTTCTTCTAATCTATTAAATTAATGCTTAAATGTATTTATATAGCACCTGTTAAAAAAAAAGACAGAAATATTTGCATATGTATAATGCATTTCATGACTACCAGATGTTTCAAAATGCTTTACAGTGGGTACTACTTGAAGCACACTGTTGTCATGTTAGGAAACATGGAGGCCAAGTTATCATCAGCAGACCCTTGCAAACAGCAGAATTTGAAAGCTATTGTAAGAATTTTAAACAAAAACAAACAACATAACCATCCTAGGACAAGCCAACCAAAGTCATGCATGGGATTTCATAGAGGCCTGGTACTCAACCAGGAACTTCTTCAACAAACATGTAGAAATAGACCCCATACACCAACCACAATGAAGCAGAACGAGAAATGAGGCCAACCACCATATCAGACTGGACCGCATAAATAATAAGTGGGACAGACCAATAACGCTTCATTGGAGGTGCACTGATGATGTTACCTAGTATGGTGACGAAACGTCTGCAAACCAACCTATCAGCTTGGCGAACAAATCAACAATCTCATTTGCTGGAGAACCTCAACAGACCTGGGAATAGTCCACGTTCTGAAGGAGGTTCACTGGACTGGAAACGTTTCTCTCCACAGATGCTGCCAGACCTACTGAGGTTGTCCAACAATTTGTGTTTTTGTTTCAGATTTCAACCATCCCCAGTTCTTAGTTTTTTGTTTGATGAGAATTTCAAAATTGTGGCGTCTCTTAACTAGATGCAGAAAAGCAATGGACAAATGGGATTTAGTGCAAATTAGGAAGTGCAGAATGACTTCACGTTTGTAGAGGGAGATTTTCCAGGGAAAAAAAAAAATCAAGTCTCGAGGAATAAAGGTTCCAGCAGATGAACTGAGACAGAGCAGAGTTAACCAATGTCAGAAATGGAAACAGGTGGCCTCCAATTTTCCACCTCACATTAACTACCTCCATGTTACTCTTTATTAAGCTGTCTTAGCAACACGATGACTTTACTCACCCAAATTCACTAGGAATGTCCATACCCACTTTAAAAAGGACTCTTGTATGGAGAGTAAATTTTCTTCAACTTCCTAAACTAAGCTTAAACCCAATTCTATGTGGGAAATGTCATCCATTGATCAACTGAATAGAAAACTGCATTGTAAGAAATAAGATAATGTTTATATCTCTTTCTATCTCTAATCTCCACTGGTTTTGTCGCTAAACACCTCCAATTTCAGCATCATATTTAACCCTGATTTTAATTGCTCTATCACTGGCAATCTAGTATCGCTACCTCTGAGCCAAGAGGTCTGGGGTTCGAGACCTACATGATGCAGAGGTGTATAACAACGTTTCTGAACAAGTTCATTAAAATATCTCATCTTGACTGCAGTCGTGTTGGTCAAACTCTAGAATACCCTCCCTTAATATTTCTGCTTCCTTGCCTTCCTGTAATATGTTCCTTAAAATCTGCCTCTTTGAACAAGCTTCCGTCACCTCTTCTTATATTTTATTCATAGATTCATAGAATCCCTACATTGCGGAAACAGGTCCTTTGGCCCAACAAGTCCACACTGACCCATTCCCCCTATAACCCATCTAATCTACACATCCCTGAACACTATAGGCAATTTAGCATGGTCAATCCACCTAGCCTGCACATCTTTGGAGGAAACTGGAGCACCTGGAGGAAACCCATGCAGAACATGGGGAGAATGTGCAAACTCCACACAGACAGTCGCTTGAGGGTGGAATTGAACTTGGGTTCCTGGCGCTGCGAGGCAGCAGTACTAGCCACTGAGCCACTGTGCCGTCCCTATTGCTCAGTGTCAGAACTATTTTTAAATTAATAAATGTTCTCATTGATTAATTTTCATTTTTGCTATTGGAAGGTGCTATGTAAATGCAAATTATTTAAGTTTCTGAAATTCGTAAATTTCTTAGATAAGGTCTGATATACAAGAAACATTCAGAGTTACTTTTGCAAAATATGAAATTAATCTTAACATATTCAAGGTCACTCAATTACTCTTTTGCAAAGTGAAATCTTGCTGATTTAGAAAATACTGTAAAATCAATAAAAATATTCTTTCCAGAGATCTGAACTGGCTGAGGAGAGGGAGATTTGTAGGAGAGGAGGAAGGGAAGTTAAGTTAACCCTTGAGCTTCCAACTGACCAATATTGCAACTTGACAGCTGTTTATGTCATTATTCTGCTTCATTTTCAATGTACACAAGTGTGCTGGCAAGTTTCCAACAACAATTTGCAAACAAAGGTAACACCCAGAAGCCAAGCATCTCCTCACGCAGAAGTAAAACTGTGAATTGAGAGTGTACGCCACCTGGTGGCAATCAAAACTTGCTGCGTTTTAACATGATTAACAGAAGCATTCCATGAACTCGTGTATCAAATGAATCAATTCTATAGTTCTCCAATATTGCAGAGTGTGAAAATAGACAAGTTAAAAGATTTGTGATATGAAATAATTTGTGTACTCAAGCTTCAGAAAAAGATAACATTATTCCATGAAAAAATCTACCCATACAATGATATCTGGGTTATTCCGAACATTAAGCACAGTTACTCACATTTCTTTGCAAAGGCTTCCTATTCTTTTATTTTCAGAGCTGAGCTGCTGTTTTGATTGGTTCAAATCTTCTTGGTATTTACTGTTTTGTTCCTTAAGAGCTTCCAGCTGATGGGGTGGGAAGGGGAAGAAGAAAAAGTCTTGTTTTCACTGTCAAAAATACTTCAGAATCTTATGTAACATAGACAATAAAAATAAGACACCAGAGTGTACTCTAATTTCAAAGGCATCTTTTGTTTCAATACATTAGCAAAAAGAAAATGGCTATTATAAAATGCAAATACACCATGCTGTGCCTCAAGCCCTTCAGAAGGTTAATTCTTTTAAAAAAACAGAACTACCATCATCACCATACATTCCGTAAAACATTAAAATCTTCCCTTAACTGCATGTCCCATTACTGCTTTCTGATTTATCATCAAAACCACACAGCAATGTTCCTCCATTTCAGAATCATAGCTGCTGCCTACATCAGCAAACATTGCAAATCATTCAAACAGAAGAAACCACCAAAAGAAACAGACATGGCTACATCTTAATTGATGTGAAAGCATCCACTGTACAACACAGTACTGATTACCAGAATATGCCATTACTGATCACTGGGAATGCATAAAGAAAACTGAACATCACCTGTTCCTAAAACTCATACCTTCAGCTGCACAGAGAAATAATGAGAATAATTATCCTGTAAAGCTTTGATATCCATTACTGATCTTAAGGAATTTTCTTCTTTGAAAAATTACACTAAAGGTATGATCCAATTATGTACGTTAGATAATGAACACGAATGCTCAGTGCCATAATCTGTCATGAAACCAGGGCTGAGTTGCATAACACAAGGATCTGATGTACAGCCTCCAACCAGCTGTCCTACTATTACAGGCTCCTGAATCTTTAGCTAAAGCAGTGCCAACAAATCAGCTCTTATGCAGAAGTGACATCATCTAAAGCTCTATGGCCTCATGGTTCCTTACCTTTAATTTGAAACAACAAATTTCTGAGAATATTACAAAAAAAAGTTACTTGAGAAATCAAATAATGTCTCTTTCACCAAATCTTACCCATTGAGACAGGACAACAAACCTAGCCAATCTATCTTGCACAGCATTCTGCACATGAGACAATATATCATTAAACACCAGAAAATTATCTGATGGTTCTTCAGTTTTAATCAGGTATGAAGCCGTGAACTACAGGAACATAAGTAATTGACATTACTAAATCTGTATTCAGGAATGATGCACAATTTTAATCATCAAAGAACCAGATCGCAAAGCATAAGCAAGCAACAAACGTGTGGACTGATTCTAGAAAGACATCTCACAATTATTACAACATATTACCAATAAAAGTAAATTTTTAAACTAATTTCCACTGTTTTAATCATTATTTAACATTAGTTCATTTAAACCATTATTTTACTTATTACAATTTATTTTCATTATAATGTTAAAGACAGACTATTTTAAGAACATCTAGGCTACTATCACAGATTATGCCAAAATACATGTTTGGTCTTGCAGTTCTCTTTATGAAATCAATGCAAGAAAACATCTTGGACAAACCACATAGGATGCAGAATTTACCAACAGCAACTTTCTATTTCTGGGCCTAAGTACTGTAAGGCGACTCATGAATTATCTCAATAGCCTATAGGTCACATGATAAAACTTGCGATTTGTAAATATTACAGATGTTGCCACAAATGGGCAATTAGAGAGGGACAAACATTCACTTCCACTCCAGGAGAACAGGAGTCAACATACAAACACCAAGTATTTCAAGCTTCAGTACGTATTCAATTGCTTTATTATGGCTTGTAACAGACTATATTTTAAAGACAGTTGTTAACTGTTTATTAATGTAGTGTCTAAGTTCACATGAAATTTTGACTAATGAAATACTGGCCCAGGTTTTAAATAGTCATGATGTTGAACTTTCAACATTCATTGAGTCATACAGCATGGAAACAGAGCCTTCAGTCCAACCAGCCCATGCTGAACATAACAGCACACTGAACTAGTCCCACCTTCCTGCTCATGGCCCATATCTCTCCAAACCTTTCCTAGTCATGTACTTATCCAAATATCTTTTAAACATTATAATTGTGCCCACATACATCACTTCCTCAGGAAGTTCATTCCATGCATAAACCACAGTCTGTAAAAAAATTTGCCACGATGTCTTTTTCAAATTTCTGTCCTCTCACCTTAAAAAGTGTCCCCTAGTCTTGAAATCCCCCATCCTAAGGAAAATACAACTACCATTAACCCTATCTATACCCCTCATGATTTTATAAACTTCTATAAAGGTCACCTCTCGGCCTCCTACGCTGCACTGAAAAAAGTCCCAGCCTTTCTCTATAACTCAAATCCTCCTTACCCAGCAACATCCTGGTAAATCTCTTCTGAACCTCTCCAGCTTAATAATATCCTTCCTATAACTGGGCAACCAGAACTGGATACAATACTCCAGGAGAGGCCTCACCAATGTCCTGTACAACCTCAATATGTCGTCCCAACTCCTATACTCAAAGGTCTGAACAATGAAGGCAAGCACACTAAACACCTTTTTAACCACCCTATCTCTATGTGACGCAAACTTCAAAGAATTATGTACTTGCCCCCCAAGTCCCTCCATTCTACAACATGAGCCAAGGCCCTACCATTAACTGCATAAGTCCTACCTCTCTTTGTTGTAACAAAATGCAATATCTTGCATTTGTCCAGATTGGATTTGACAAGGTTCTGCATGGTAGACTAATCAGTGAAGTTAGGTCACATGGAATTCAGGGTGAGCTTGCCAATTAGATACATAATTAGTTTAACAGCAAGAGACAGAGAGTGGTGGTGGAGGGTTGTTTTTTGGACTGGAGGCCTGTCACCAGCAGTATTCCACAGGGATCGGTTCTGGGCCCTCTTGTTTGTCATTGATAGAAATGATTTGGAGGAGAATATAGAAAGCATGGTTAGTAAGTTAGCGGACAACACCAAAATTGGTGGCATAGTAGACAGTGAATTTGGCTTTCTAAGATTACAAAGGGACCTTGGTCAATGGCCATCAACTATTCCTCGGAAACTGACATAACTTCTGGAGTATGCCCATGTACAGGTAACTGTAAAAGTCCGGAAACTGCTGTCAGTGATTCTACTCACATCTGCATACTTCACTGAAGTATCCCTTATTGCAAGAAGACCTTTTCTGCTATTAACCTTGCTGTAAAAACCTTGCAAAAGTTACATCCTCTTGAACAAGGTATAATGAGTTTTTAAGCAGCATACCAAATTCATAATTATTGCTTTCTGGACCTGAAAGCCAAGTTTAAATCCGAGGAACGTAAAATTTCTACATGATGGAGCAGCCCAAATAATCGATGGTAAAAACTTGTCCCAGGAAGCTAGCTGCTGACAAAACAAATTCATTCCCTATGTTAAACAATAATAGATGTATCTTAAAACTGCTCAATCTATTAAAGATTTTCACTGAAGTGAAAATATTCTTATTACAAGTGCACCATTCCATTTTTATCAACAGATGTTAAACAAACAAAACACCCTGGGAGTGATGGAGAATAAAATGGAATATATAACATATGTTCCATTCTAAAGTTTTGTTCATGTGGTCACTTCCAAGAAAACAGAAATAACATCACATCTTGTCAGTTGGCTGCCCATTCCACCAGGGCTTTTAGTGTCACTCATGTTCAAAATCCAAGCCTCAGCAGAGTCACTATTAAACACTTTGTTTCCATGAAAAGAAACTGAAATGTTCAAAAAAGACTACTTATGGGAGGACTGACTCAGGAAACCATGGTATGATTCAGGCAAAGAGTAGGAAAAGAGAGACAAGAATCAAGTAGCAACTGCTGGAGAGGTGATAAAAGACAGAATACCCCACCAAAGGAGACCAACGAGATCATGGTGGTAGCCACAATGACAAAAATACATCAGATTTTACACTTATTCTGCCAACACCAAATTCTACCTCACCACCACCTCTTTTGACATGCTTCTGCATTGTCAGACTGTTTGTCTTATATTTAGTCCTAGAAAAGCCAGAATTTTCTCTAATTAGAGACTGAGAAAATACACAAAAATCTACAACTCAAAATTCTATATGTATCCAACCCTAGTTTATAGTACATCCCCAAATTATTTTGTTTGACCACTTGTGACATTTTCAGCTTTCTACAATCTATACTTTGGAGTTCCATCCCTCAACCTTCTTGCCTCCCTCTACTAAGTCAAGAGGTCCCCAAAAACCTAACTATTTGACCAAACTTTTGTTGCCTATGCAAATGTTTTATCCTTTGGCTCCACGTCAACTTTCATTGGATTACAATACAAACAAAGAACTGCAGATGCTGGAAATGTGACACAAGAACAAAGTGCTGGGGAAACTCAATAGGTCTGGCAGCATCTGGGACAGAAAAACAGTAAATGTTCTGAGTCCAGTGACCCTTCATCAGAACTGAAAATTACTGGGAAAAGATACAAATAATGCTGATGACAGGGTGGGGAAGTGAACAGAGTATATGGAAACAGTGCGCAGGGACAGAATGTGAAAAAAGGGAGAAGCACAGAGATTGCTGATGATAGGCAGAGAGAGAGAGGGGATGGGGGAGAAAGAAAAAGAGAGAGAGAGAGAGAGAGATAAATCCTGGATAAGGTACTAACAAGAAGTGTAAATGGTTGAAAATGGGTTGGCTACACTGGGAGCAATCCAGACAAAGCAGGAATTTGCAGTGTGAGTAGAGGATGGTAGAGGATGTTAATGTTCTGAAATTGTTAAACTCAAATTTTTTTTATTCATTCATGGGATGAGGGTGTCGCTCGCAAGGCAGCATTTATTATCCATCCCTAATTGCCCAGAGGTCAGTTCAGAGTAAACCACATTTCTGTGGGTCTGGAGTCACATATAGGCCAGACCAGGTAAGGATGGCTGTTTCCATCCCTAAAGGACATTAGTGAACCAGATGGGTTTTTCTGACAATCGACAATGGATTCGTGGTCATCATTAGACTGTCAATTCCAGGTATTTATTGAATTCAAATTCCACCATCTGCTGTGGCAGGATTCAAACGTGGGTCCCCAGAACATTATCTGGGTCTCTGGGTTAACAGTCTAGCAACAAGGCCACTAGGCCATCGCCTCCTTCTGAAGGCTGTAAACTACTTAAGCAAACAACGAGGTGTTGTTCCTCCAGTTAATGTTAAGCCTCGCTGGAGGATTGCAGCAAGCCAGAGACAGAAACATTAAAATGGGAACACAGATGGACCAGATGAAGGCGACAGCAGGGTGGAAATTGGAAGCAAAATTGATAAATTCTTCCAGTTCTGGACAAGAGGGGGAACAGCAATGATGATGTCATCAATGTACTGAGGAAAGAGTCATGGAGAGGGACCCTAAGATTGGGACAAAGAATATTCCTCAAACCACAAAAACAGACATACAAAAAACTGGGCCCCACGCAGGTACTGATGCCCAAACCTTTGATTTGAAGACCCCTAAGGCACATTCCCATGTAACTGCAGAAGATGCAACGCTCGCCTGTTTATCTCTCCTCACTATCCAAGGCCCCAGAGACTCCTTCCAGGGGAAGCAACAATTTACCTGCACTCCATTCAATCTGATTTACTGTATTTGCTGCTCACAATGTGGCCTCCTCTACACTGGGAAAAATGAAATGCATACCAGGTGACTGCTTTGCTGAACACCTATGCTCTGTCTGTAGAAACGAACCTGAGCTTTCAGTTGCCTGCCACTTCAACATCGCACCATGTTCCCATAGCAACATTTCTGTCTCTGGCCTGCAGCAGTCTCTATTTACCTATCCTTTTCTCTGTCTCTCTGAGCACCTTATTCCGTTTACGCTTTATTCCGTTTACGCTTTATTCCGTTTACGC
>NW_025967747.1:0-8100 GCF_021869965.1 Rhincodon typus | reverse complement strand
TATTCCGTTTACGCTTTATTCCGTTTACGCTTTATTCCGTTTACGCTCTTCTCTTTGTCACACAAGTCCCACACCCTGACATAAATGCCACCCTTTCCCAGCTATTTTCAGTTCTGATGAGGGGTCACTGGACTCAAAACATTCACTCTGTTTTCTGTCTACATACGCTGCCAGACCTGCTAAGGTTCTCCAGCACTTTGTTTTATTTGCTGGATTACATTCTTGTGAAGCCCCTTTGCTTCACTGGAGTTAAGCTGCTTATATGAATGCAAAATATTGTTGCTCAGCAGCATGAAATTATCTAGCAAACATTTTAAAAAGAATGAGATGCCAAACTCAAGGTGAGAGAAAGAAAAAAAATTGCATCTTATACTCAGCAGACCTTCCTGAAGAAACACCAATTAGGGCAAACAGGTTCATTCCATTTTTAATCCACCTTCTCATGTATTTTAACAACAGTAAGACAGTATCTCACTGAACAGTTTTATATACGCTATGCTCTTCAGCCAACATAGAACAAACCCTTCGGCCAATTTTTACCTCATTTTGAAGCTTCTGGTTTTTCAGTGTGTATTCTTCTATTTCTATCAACATTTCAGCTTTCTGTTGATCCAACATATTTTTTTCCTTCATCACCTTCTCTAATAACTGTCCAGCCTCTTCAACTTTTTTGGAAGCCTAGAAATACAAGGAATATCCTAATTTAAAGTGATTGTTTAAAAAGTCACTAAAACATGATACCAGAAAATTCTAAAATTCATATAGACTGATTAAGTTAATTGATGTCTTGTACGTAATGTAAGTCTGATTTGAAAAACAGAGGTTTTATGAAACATAGTATTTGTTTTTAGAAATTTTAATCACTTTTTTGTCCTGACATTCCATAAAATCAAGTGGAATGTCAATCACAATTCCACTAAACACTTGAAAATTTTGCAGAAAATGTGTGCAACAAATTTAAAAATTCTGATGTGTCAGATCCAGCGTGATGGCAAATGTGCAATTAATTTTTTACAAGTTAAATTATTAATTTAGAAAAGCATAGTTAAAATTCTCAGATCAGAAACTGCCAACAGGGACAAGATATTGCTTTAAAATTAATTACATAATAATTTACCACATTACTTTGTTGCCAACTCTGTGTATTCATTTAACTTGCTTAAATTTAGCTTAAATGTACAAACTCATCTTTCAAACAAAAGGAACACATACTAATCTATGCTTTCAATGCGCACTGGCACCCCTAGTGTTTTATCAAGTGGCACTTTGTCATGACTTAACTGGACTGGTGAGCATTCACACAGATGTAGCGCAGAAATAACTTGTTAGGCCTTTTCAGCAATTAAGACTCAAGCACATTACTGTGTCCTGAAATCAGACAATAAAACCAGGCAAAAAATGGCCAGTGACCTTGCTTCATAGACATTTGTCAACTAAATATGTTCTGATTAAAATTTGGTGTTTGCAAGGTTATCACTACAAATACCAGCTTCTTAAAGTTAGTTTATATTTCTCAGCTGCTGTGGTGAGATTTAAATTCAAGCCTCCAATATTAAAAAAAAATATCTTTTGATTACTAGCCCAGCAACATAATCACTATGGAACCAAACTTCCTAATGGGTACATGAGCTCAACAGCTTTACACTTGCATATTTCTGCTTAATTGCTTCAAATTGTTCTTGTTTTTGTTGAAATTAGCTGTTGGCAGTAAACACTGATTTCACTGTGATTAATTGAAAAGTTAAGATTTAGAAAAAAGTGCATTCTGCATAAAACAAAATTCTGCCAAGATCAGGACTTTTTTGTTAAAAAACAATAAATTCTATGGCTGAGGACGATCAGTCTGTTAAGATTGAGAACTTGATAAATAGTCCTTTTGATAACTTGAACACGACAAAAATTAACTTAGTTTGGTTAATGAACAGAAAAAAGCCTAAACATTTTTCATTTTAATATATATTCACATTTAAAGCTTCATTTTATCCACAATCCTGAACAATAATTTTGTGTACAATGCAATTCAGGGAGAGAGATTCTGGATTTAAGATGAATAATCTGTGCAAATTACCCACACCATTTATTGAAGTGAGATGCCACAAAAATCATTTCCCAGAATTAAATTCAATCTAAAAACAGTTATAGTGTTAATGATGATCAGAAAAGTAGAAAACTAAATCTGTTAGTGCACTCATTAGTAAACAAAAGTGCCCACAACTTTCTGGACTTATCTGAATATTTATATTTGGTACCTCAATTTTCTCTGATAAAGTAATATTTTGATGAATCTGAAGATCTTTTAGTTTGGAAGCAAGATTTTCTTCATGTTCCAGCAACACCTCCTTTTCGCATAGCAGCTGTTGGAATTTCGATACAGCTTCTATACGGTCCTGAGCAGAAACAGCAGCCTCTTCACGTACCTTACACAGGGAGTCAACTAGCTCAACTTTCATTCTAACAAGCTCTTCTTTTTCTGTATGTAGTTTTTGTACTGTAGCCAGTAAATTATCTTTCTCCTCCCGGAGCTTTAACTGTTCCAAGTCGGATACCTTCTGGCTGCTGCGGAATTCATCCAGGAGTCTCGAAATATTGCATTGTGAAACCTCAGTCTCTAATTTTTCTTTTGTTACTATATCAAGCTCTTTCTTTAGCTGTTCAACATTGGACATCAGCCTATTTTTCTCAACTATTAGGTCTTCTTTCTCACCAGCAGACTTCTTTAGTTCAATATCAATGATCTCTTTTTCTTTTACTAGCAAGTCTCGTTGTGAAAGTAGTTCATCATTTTTAGCTCTAAGGGCATCTGTTTCTTTCTGCAATAACTGGAAATGATTTTCAAGTTTTGAATGAGCCATAATGAGAGACTCTTTTTCCACTTTTGCTGCATTCCTGTCTTGTATTAGTTGGCTCTCAAATAATCTCACCTGTTCATTCAATTTACTGAATTTCTCCTCTAATTCCACCTTTTGGGCAGTAAGATCTACATTTTCAGAGCACTGCTCCTGAAGCTCAGCTACGAGTGTCTGCTTCTCCTGCAACAAGCAGAATCTCTCTGAATCCACAATTTTTTTGCTGTTCTGAACTTCATCCAAAAGTGTAGACAAATTTGATTTTGAGACCTGGAGTCCTTCATTTTCTTTGGTCAGTTGGTCAATTTCTTTCTTTAAGAACTCAATGTTGCTGAGCAGCCGATCCCATTCTGCATCTCTGGCTGTATTTTCAGTGATGAGCTGCTGTTGTTGTGATTTAATTCTAGCTATCTCGCCTGAAAGAGCTTCATTTTCTGACAATTGCACATTGCTTTTTGTTTCTAAGGTTTCCTTCTCTCTTTGTAAAGATTCACAATGAGTATTGAGCTGTGTCTGTTTCAGCCTAAGTGAATCTCTCTCTGTTTTCAGTGCATCATTTTCTTCATTGAACTTTTTCTCAATGTTGGCTGTCTCCTCAAGGGATTTCTGTAGCTTTGCAAACAACTCATTTTTTTCCTTAGCAAGTTCATCCCTTTCCACAGTCAGTTTTCTTTGAGATGTTGTCAGCACTTCCTTCTCTTGGACTAGCTGGACACGTTCAGAGTCTGTTACCTCCCTACTACTCTTAATCTCGTCCAAGAGTTTTGACAGGCTGGAGATGGAGGCCTTATGCTCTGCATTTTCTTTCATATATTTTTTTATTTCTTCCTTCGAAAGATCACTATAATTCTGCAGTTGGTCCCTTTCATTAATTAAGGCTTGCTTTTCATGGACAATCTTCTGAAAATTTAAACTGAGATTTCTGTTCTCATTCTCAAGAGTTTCCTTCTTAGATGCAAGATCATTATTTGCTGATTGGAGCAGATTTTTCTCCTTAGCTAAAAAGTCATACTGAGCTTCAAGCTTTGAGTATTTCAGTAAATCAGAGTCCTTTTCGACCATCAGGTCATTTCTTTCTTTTGTCAATTTCTCAAGAGCAATGGCTGTCTCTGTACATGATTTGCGGAAATTTTCTGCAATCTTTTCCTTTTCTTTTGCAAAATCATCTTTTTCTGTAATTGCTGCCCTATAGGCTGATAACAACTCTTCCTTTTCTTGAAGCAGCTGTGCTCGTTCACAATCTACTACTCTGCTGTTTATCTGAATTTCTGCCAGTTGTTTACTTACGTTGGACTGAGAGTCTTGGAGAGCTTCATTTTCTTTTGTTAACTTATCAAGTAGTTGCTGCAGATATTTTGTTTTTATAAGAAATTGTTCCTTTTCAGTTTCTAAAGTTTCCTTTTCCATAATAAGTTGTTGCTGTTTACACTCAAAATCCTGCCTTTCTTCTAAAAATGCTGTTTTTTCCAACTGCAATTCCTTGTTCTTTGATTCTAACACTTGCTGGTCTTTCTGCAAGGAAATATACTGCAACTTCAGTTCTGAAAGTTCAGAGAATAGGGACTCTTTCTCGTATTTTACTGCATCTCCTTGCTGGATCAGCTTTTCTTTATCCCCCTTCAAAGCTCTCATATCCTCTGTTATTTGCTCATACTGAGACTTGGCTGTTGCTAGCTCGAAGGTTAAAGACTTCAGAATTTAAGTGGAGAAAAAGGAAATAAGAACATAGTCAAGCAGACAAATGAAAACAGCATGGATTAAAGACAATACAAAAAGTGAAATGTGCTGCTCAAGCATAAAATAAAAAAAACCCAATGTGTCCTTGGAATTTCTCAGCAGATTTATGGAGGAAGAAAAAAATGCACTGACCTACATCACAGTGCTTAAAGCTAGAAAAAACTTCCAAAACGTTTAGTGCAATAATCTTTACTAACTTTACATTTTAAGGGAACAGTATCAAACATCTTGGCAGTAAAGTTTAATAACTCCTAAAAATGGATGCACTGATTGCAACGTAGAATTAAACCAACCTGTTGCTTTGGATGCAGAGAGCTGCAAATTTTGTGCTGCCTGCCAATTTAAATGTGTAGCCATTGCCAAATGAGTGGTTCAGAGGCTGATCTTTTGGCCAGGGTGGGCAAAACCAAGAGTTTAGCAACAGTTATAAAGTTTAAAAGTAAAACAAAGTTAACCTGTACCACTTAAAACCACCACAAATCCCTTGAAAGGAAGGTGCTTGCTTGGCTGAAGCAAGAAATCATTTAGAATACTGTGTACAGTGCTGGGTGCCTTGCTATAGGAAGGATATTATTAAATTGGAGAGGATGCAGAAAAGATTTTCAAGGATGTAGCTGGGACTGGAGATTGTGTGTTTTAAGGAGAGACTGGATAATCTGGGGCTTTTTCACTGGAGCATAGGAAGTTGAGGGATGACTTTGTAGAGGTTTATAAAATCATGAAGGGCGTAGATAAGGTGAATAGCAAAAGTCTTTTCCCTAGGGTGGGGGAATCCAAACTTAGGGGGTATATTTTCAAAATGACAGGAGAAAGATTTGAAAGGGACCCAAGGGGCAATTTTTTCACACAGAATGGTTCATATGCGGAATGAACTGCCAGAGGAAATGGTAAATGCAGTACAGTTACAACATTTAAAAGACATTTGGACAGGTACAATAGGAAAGGTTTAGTGGGATATAGGCCCAATGCAGCAAAGGGGACCAGCTCAGTTTGGGAAACTTGGTCAGCATGGATGAGTTGGACAGGAGGGTCTGTTTCCAGACTCATAACTCTATGGTTCCACGTATTCTTACCTGAGGAAGGCATAAGAATTGTACAAAATGGCAAAGAACTGGCTCCAAGATTTTCCAAAAGCACAGTGGGGGTCTTTTAGCAGGAGCTGGTGAGAAGGAAAAATGACATCTGTCCATAGGGGGCCAGAAGGCCCATGAGACAAACTTTAGTGAAGGCAGTAAGATTAGAGCAATGGCAGACAACGACAAATCTAGTTGCAGTAAGTATAATTCAGTTTCACAAATGTTCAATGACCCCACACAGGTGTTCAAGGTCACTGCATTAAATGTTTACCATTTAGGACCCTCTCTCACCACTCAATGTACCACACCACAATCACTCACCTACCAATAACCTCTATCAATCACAATCTATCATTTGCCACTTCATCTCACCTTCACATTTAGCACTACTGTTAGCTTCACACCTACATATAACATACATACATTTTCTAATCTGTTAAAACCATGATAAACTACCTCATCCAAACATGAACTGCACTGACACACAATTCCCCTCTTTTGCAGTACAAGGTGGTGCATAAACAGAGACAAGGGCACCTAAAATGCAGGTACATGCTTGGTTCCACCTTACATCAGTGCATGCTACTGTAGTTTCCATAAACTGAACCACCATTGCTAATACAAATGGCCAATGGCAGGGATGAATCCATTAAAGAAAGAACCTTCACTGTTAACCTTTCTTCACATAATCTCTTCTAATGTACAAATAGGAGAGGGTGCGAAGCATGGAATTCTTGCTTTCCCTCCCTCTTCTCTCACATCACAACCACAGAAACATAGGAACAGGAGTAAGCCATTCAGCCCATTGAACCTGCTCCACCATTCAATGTGATCGCGACTGATCTGCGGCCTAACTCCATATATCTTCCTTGGACCCATAAACCTTAATACCTTCACTTAACAAAAATGTATTTCAGATTTTAAACCAATTGATCTAGCATCAACTGCAATTTGTGAAAGAGAATTCTACCCTGTGCCTTTCTTTTAGATATCCAGGAACTGTCAATTGGCCAGGCAGTATTGGAATGCAAGGAAGAGTAGGGAGGCAGTGATGAAGAAAACAAACAGCATTCACTCCCACAACAATCAAGTTCAGATGCTGCAAGTAACGCAGGATAGAGCTCAAGTGGTCCATAGTCAGGTCAGGAACAAAGGTATGACAGGCTCTAGTTCATCAAAAAGGGCAGGTTTGGTTGCAAAGGTTGACTTTGATGGGGTGGCCTATGGAAAAGGGCTGATGGATATGCATGATGAAATCCTTGATGCATTAGCAGGCCTGATGACAATGTCAAAACACATGAAAGGAGTCCAGTACTAACTTCTCACAGGATTTTCCACAGAGCCTGTAGCCTATCCTTGTAGCATATAAATGCTGGCCAACATCATACCCAACCACACAGCCATCTTAGGTATGGATACCAGCATTCAAAGTAGCTGGAAGGGTCTGCTAACAAATAAACAAATCAAAGGCATACCATGGGGATTGGTAGTGTCTTGTGCAGCAGCACCATGCTATTTTTCCTCAAGATTACTAGGAGCTAGTTTTCTTGTGTGGAAGTTTGAATTGAGTACCAAGTCCAAACATCAGCAACTTTAAACAATTCAGGAGACTATCAAATACTTTAGCAGGAAGGGTCAATGGAACTCATTTAACAACTAATCTGAAAACAACTGATAAGCCATTTAATTGGCACAGGTGAAGGGAGCCTTCCTGCTGCCAAATACGTGATCAGCTCTGTGAAGTTAACAGAGGACACTAGCTGGAACTGAACTCCAAAGTGAAGCACTGACATCAAATCACATTATTCACTGCTTGCCAATATGATCTGCCTCCTCAGCATGCGTCCACTAGTTCCTCCCTCCAGATGCACTAATGCAATTAGCAGACTGGCTCAGCACTGCTGTTACCACTTTAAAGGCTAAGCAATACTCATTGCTCTGAGACAGATTGTTATGATGCTAGATGGTTTGCTTTTAAACTCTCTCGCAAAGGTAAATGGAATTGTGTGAAGTTGTGCAGAATTTTTCCTTATGAGGAGGTTGCCATGGGTACACACAGTCCACATCAAGTCAGGTGTGAGCTCACCTGTACACCAAGGAAAGGCAGCTACCCGAACTGCTAGCATTAGAGAGACCAAAGGATTTCTGGAAAATATGATCCAAAACAGGATCACTGCTATGAAGAAGAAATGGACTATTTTAGGGTTAACCACTGTGTAAAGGAGAGGCGATGGCCTACTGGTATTATCACTGGACTGTTAATCCAGAGACCCAGATGATGTTCTGGGGACCCAGCGTCGAATCCCACATCAGCTGGTAGAATTTGAATTCAAAAAAATATCTTGAATTAAGAGTCTAATGACGACCATGAATCTGTTGGCGATTGTCAGAAAAACCCATCTGGTTCACTAATGTCTGTTAGGGAAGGAAACTGCCATCCT
>NW_025967746.1:8255-25000 GCF_021869965.1 Rhincodon typus | reverse complement strand
TATTTTAAACATTGGATGTCTTCACAATTGCTACACCATATACTATTATCTATATTAATCTAAAACTCTCAGGAGAAAGTATTTATTACAACTTTGTAGTTTAAAAAGTAACAAATTCAGCACAATACTGTCTAAAAGTCCCTGCAATCTTTTTATATAAATTTGGCCACTATGCGACACCAGGGTCAAAGCTATCAATTTGGTGTTTAACCACTTACCATACCATCAAACCCATTTTGATTCATCTCCCTTTCAAATGTACTTTTTCAATTTTAAAAAAAGAAATCACTACTTTTCTTGCCATTTTTCTCTCTTTTCCTGTAATAGTTCAATTATTTATGGAATATGGACCAAAAAGCCCTCTCCAGCATCTCACTTGGTTTGCATTAGTCATACATAAGTTTTGATTATGAGCCTCAGCTAGCAACTTGACTGTGAAAGTCAATCAAGTCATGCACTGTTCAGTCTGTTTTTGCCTTCTTTTAGCAGGGTTACTGGACAAAGATCAGTAGTAAATACTGGTCAGTTCTCCCCTCCCAAAAGGGAAAGTCCCACACCAGCTGAGATCAGTCAACTATGCAAACCCTGGATTTAACCAGGATATTTTTTGAGTGGAACAGCTCAGCTACTTACTGTGCAAAGATCATTGAGTCATGGGGAAGACAAAGAATTTTTTAAAATAATATACAATGTAGTAATGCAAGAATCATTTATTGCTCTGGATTAAATGCTCAAGCCATTGGTTTACCAGAGTTCTATATAAATAGATCAACAACTTATTAATTGTGCTCATGAACAAGTTGTCAACTATAACTTTTCTTTGTTTACTTCTGGCCAGTATTTTGTGACAACAATATCACTTTCTACATTGATGCTCTGAAATAAGCTCCATGTTTCCATAGATCAAAATAACAATCATATTTTATACTACAATACATTGAGCCAATTCTGGTTTTGAAGACATCCAAAGTTTCCTGTAAAACTGGCAGAATTTGGTCCAAAGAGTTTCTTTAACTTGCTTCTAAAGTCTTTAGCTTGCCCAGTTCTGTTTATCCTAATCCATTACATTTATTTAATTTGTGCACAAAATTCATGAAAATTAAAATCAGCAAGTGATCAGATTACTTGTATTCACCACAAATACTATTTAAGCAAATTACAACATGAAATATGTTCAAAGTTTATTTTTAATGGTTTAAAAGATTATATTCTTACTAATGTGCATTCTTTGGTGATTTTTCTTGAATACAAGTGTTGGGATTTTATACTTCTGACACAACCATTTCCTATTTATGCTATTCAAAACTGGTATTTAAATAAACCGACAATTAATATTTAAATCAGATGCAAAAATCTCAATGCATTTCCAAATCAATGAAAACAAATGTGGACCAATGACATTTTTTGAAATTTATTCATGCCACAATCTTGAGTCGTGATGCTTTGTTTCTATAGCAATGTTTAAAAAATTGTCTACGTACTTTAAATGCTTATTTCATTGCAGAACCATGAAAAGGGCATGGGTTAAAACTTAAAGTACAATAAGCTTTATCTTCAAGTTAAGAAACTGGTTAAAAGGCAGACTTCATAGCAGTATTTAAATTGTATTATATTTTTAATCATATGTTTTATTATACAGTTAATCCCACTTTGGTTCTCTGATGCTTCACAGAAGCCATCTTTTCCATAAATCAAAAATTGTAATTCCAGGATACTGAAATTTTTCAGCTACCAATGACCTTTCTGAGGTAACAGTCACAACACTCAACAAATAGGGAGATACTTTGTAGTGTTAATGTAAAGACTTCTTTTTAAAGTTTAATACTGAAATACTGACAGAACTCATTCAATTCACAAAACCTTAGCTCAAACTTCTGCATCACTTCTTTTACGGCATTGATTTTCCACTTCATATTAAATTAGCTGAAAAAGTGGCCTGTCCTGACTTCCAGGCATCTTGAGCCACTAACCTTTCACTTTCAACAGACCATAAACAAATTATCTAATTATATCCATTTAATCTTCTGACAGCACAAAACTTTATGAAGCACCTTAAAAGTCCAAGATCTACTGGATAGCTCTCAACAGTTAGCAATAACTTGTGATTTAAAAGAAAGTTAGGCAAAAGCTCCTAAGTTCCATATGTCCTGTCATAGCTTGTACCACTATGATTGGAATGCCTATAAAGAGAACAGGGACAACCTCCTTTTTTATAAACAGACTAAATTAATTCTGATTCATTGAACCAAAGACTGCCAGTTTTATAAATTCAGCTCAGATTTCCATATGTTTGAGTACCCAAGTCGAGCAAAGAAATTGTAAAGCAGCAATGGAACTGGTTAAACGCAAAGAGAATAAACCTTTTTTCTTGAAGAAATAATTACATCACCAAAACATTAATCATTTAAAACAAAACTTTGTGGTGACAATGTAAGATTATAAACTATTGATCAATAATTTTTTGCCATCACTACAGCCACCAAGCTACAAGCGTCATGGCAAACAACCCAATCATTCAACAGCAATTAATCTGAAATTTTCTATTGCATAAACCCCAATTAGCTCTTAACCAGCAGTTATCAGTTACTGATAGGAACTGTTCACATCTCTCATCCTTTTTTTTTTTAAATATAAAAAAGTATTGGCGACATTCAGGATCAATGCTTTCTGGATACTTGAATACTGGCAGCTAAAGTTTTTAAGATAGGAAATGTCAGTAGTTTCTGAATCACCACCATGTCAGGTTCAGATTCTTTGCAAAACAAGTTTGTTTACCTCTAAGTCACCTTTGGTAATGGACTCTTCCTCTACACGGAACTGAAGATCCTCCACTTTCCTGTTGATAAAAGAAAACAGATCATTCCTGGAAGACACAACTGACACCATCAAGGAGAAGGAATACCATATCCTGAAGTTTTCAATGCTCATCCGGAAGGTAGTGAGAAGACCATAATCAGAAGACAAGTCTTTTCAATTCACATTAAAAAAAAATAGAAATTTGCTATGAACATAGTGTTTGGAGTTTTAAGATTAATTAACCTCGAGTCATATCAAATAAAGCTTCATGTGATTGACATTAACCTTGGCAAAGAGTCACCATTGTCAGTTCCTTGAAATACCTATAGTGTAGTTTTATGATATGCTCGTACAGAAGTCACTTGTTCACAACATATTGAAATTCATCTTAGTAACTGGCACCTTTTTTCTTCCTCTAGCTGGTTCAGCAGCTCCACCTTCTCTCTATCAGCAGCCTCAACCAGTGCTCGTAACTGGTCCATCTTTGTCTCCATCTCCAATACATGCTGCATGAAATGAAAGAAATTTCAACATTGTTGGCAAATACATTGCGAGAAGTTCATTAAAATGTTTCCAAAGAAATCCAATGGAAATGGAGAAACGAGGGTCAGGGAGAGAGCTCTGAGGGCCTCCACCTTTTCCATGCTGGGCCCTTCAATCAAGCACTTTACAGATTGCATTCTTCTCGTGCATATCAAAAGCACTTTATGTCAAATTTCTATTATACATTCTATAACTGTAAACTCAATTAAGCTCACTGCCTTAATCCCTTACCTGCTCATGACCTGTCCGAAGTAACGTGAGCTCCTGTTCAACTTCTCCCACGTGGCTAGTTGCTTTAGCAACTTCTGCCCTTTCCAGATCTCGTTCAGCCAGAAGCTGCTCAATATGTTGCTGCTTTTCTTTTAAAGCCTCCTGTAATGCAGTGGTACCTGAAATTTTTCTTGCATAGCGCGAGGATGTTTCTGTTAACTGGAAAAAAAAAGTTAACATTTCAGTCATTATAATTACTTGTGTATATTATGGCAGATTCCTTTTTCATTGGATAACTCATTTTATCCCCTCTGTTATATCACCTATCATCCCCTTGTTTTGCAACACGATTCCCAATGACGCAGCTAAGATGAATGCATGAAACAAAACCATGAACTAATGCAAATACTGGGATCTGGTTGATTTGGAAAAAACAACATGCAACACGAGGGAAAGAAATCAGAAAGAAAATTTGCAATATTTACACCTGCTCTCGTGGTTGGAAAAATATGTAACCATTCAGTCCAGTGAAGGGCGGTGGTGCCATTTTAATAATCAAGATAAAATAGTTATTTGGTTGAAAAAGAACAAAACTCTTGCTGTTATTTATATCAACATTTTGCAAAAATCCAATGAGGAACATTCAATCATCCTAATATCAATGACCATTAAATATTGAAAATGTTATTTAATTGCACAATTTTGGGGAAAATGTACCTGCAGATGGCACTATGAGCATAAAGTTACATTGATTAATGTTATGCGATAGGGCTAACCAACAGAAATATTATCACCTAACCTGGAAACAACATAGGATGAACAAGAAGAAACAAAACCAAGTAAACATTATAAACCCAAGTACAATTCTGTAACTACATACAGGAGCAACAGAATGCATTGAGAGAGGGAATTTAAGTGGCAAGCCATAAAGGCAGTGAATAGCAGAGCAAATTGAACACAAAATTTCATACTTCAGAACATAGAGACAATCAACAAAAAAATTTCCAGCACCAAACATATAGGCTAAAACAGGATTCACAGTTGAAGATAGCAGTAATTCCCTTTAACTTTAGATAAAAAAACAAACTGGTAAAGAAATCAGAAACTGGCTGCTCCTCTCCACCACCCTCAAATGACATTAAAATTGGTATTGGCAACCAAGTCTGGCCATCTTCCCAAATGACTTTTGCTCCACTTAGGCAAAAATACCACCAACTGTCTTTTATAAATATAATTTAAAATTTAGCATTAAACGCCATTTCACAACTTCACAAGGATAGTTCAAAAAGGTTTTGAGATTAATATGATTTCTTACCAATCCTGAACGACTAGGTCTACCACTGATAGAAGATGCTATGGAGCTCAAAGAGCTTATGGATGATGCACTGGGACTGCGCTTGAGATTTGATGGAGTGGCTACTATTTTTCGTACAGTTGTCTTGGCTTTAGCTGGTGTTGTGGAGGGAAATCCAATTTTGGTAACCTTGTGAACTGGTGCAAACAGACCATACTTCGTCTGGCATTGAAAATATCTGCAACAGTTAAAAAGCATTCTTTTTAAACCTTTACTTTTAAATTAGTGCAATTAACTTTTGAAAGCTTACCTTTTTGAGATGGGGCTAGTGTCAACTGTAGCCCATAGAAGGGGAAATTTCTGCATCAAACTTCAATATTCTGTAAACAGCTCTAATGTTCTAAAATGCATCAGCAAAATTCAACTGAGGAACAATAGGTGCTGAAGCTGGATGCTCCATTGGAGATAGCATTATCACTATACTCAGTGGGATAGTGCACTAGAAGTCAAGCCCCATTACTCCCAGAATTGTGACAAATGTGAAAATGTAATTAAACTGAAAAATCCCAGCTTGCATCTGACTGACTGCTACCCGGAATAAAAGCAAACCACGCAAGGTTTCTTCAGTACATAACTAGTACATGACTGCATCATCTAATAAGGAGTTAGAGAATGAAAAAAAACTCCTAAAAAACTAAAAAAAAAGGTCCTAAGAAAAAATATTTTGAGCTCAAAGACACCAACCTGACGGGGAAAAAAACAGCATTCAGTACACACTCTAGGTTAGGAATTACTTTTGAAGTTAATATTAAGCAAGCAAGCATTTTAATTTGAAATATCACAACTGAACTCAATTTTCTAGTTCATTAAATTATAATTTCACAGGTCTTGAAAATAGTGAAAGTGTTCAAGGGTTTAAAGGAAGTGACAAGCATTCAAAGGGTTTGACTGTAAACTATCATTCCAAACAAACCTGGTTCCAGCCACAGCTCCATCATTCTTTCCAAGAGGTTCATCTAGTTCCACCCCACACCACTCTCCTTTAGCAAAGTCAGTCTCTCCCAAGAAGCGCACCACTCCTGCTTTCGTACCTCCAACCTACAGAAGGATATATAAGGCTGCATTACAAGTTAAGAATTAACACTTTCGTTCCTACTTTGTTCAGATCAAAAATGAACCTCAAAGTGATCACAGGATCAATACAAAGCTAAGTAAACACATCTGCAATTTTTCTATTGCCGTTAACTACTAAAATCAAGAATATGTTTCACTTTTAGCTTCCCTCATGCATTGAATTCACTCCCAAAACTAGCACAGTGTAAAAATGAACCATTTCGAAGTATGTTACTTACATGATTTACATGAAGATTCTTTTCCAACAAACCCACTCCAAAGCATCCCATTAGTCTACACTGCACATCAACACTGGAGAAGCTTAAAAAGTGTTCAATTACTAATGTCCAGCAGTACAAAAAGAGATAGTCCAAAGCACAGTGAAGTATAATTTAAAGTTGTACCAGTGTAATAGATCAGCAACATGGGAAAAGTATCTCATATGACACTGTCAGTTAGACCATCCAACTTAGAATCTGGTGATGTTGGCATTGAATGACAGCTGCCACTTAGTGAATCCAGTCAAAAAAAAAACTCACATCTGTTGTTAACGATCAATAGAATAAAAACTGTACAGAATGTGCACCTATCCAATCCACAATACTTAAATGCCACACAGAAATTGCAGTTTTGACTTAACTTAAATTGTTGCTTTATTCACTCATGCGACGTGGGAGTCATTGGCTGACCGGCACTTATCACCAATTCCTAGTTGCCCTTGAGAAGGTGGTGGTTAGCTGGCTTCTTAAACTGCTGCAAATCATATGCTGTAGGCTGACCCACAATGCCATTAGAGAGGCAATTCCAGGATTTTGACCCTGCGACACTGAAGGAATTGTGATACATTTCCAAGTCAAGGTCATCATTGGCTTGGAGGGGAACTTGCAGGTTGTGGTGTTCCCATGTATTTGCTGCCATTGTACTTCTAGGTGGAAGTGTTTGTGGGTTTGGAAGGTGTTGTCTAAGAATCTTTGATGAACTTCTGCTGTGCATCTTGTAGATAGTTCACACTACTGCTAATGAGTGTTGGTAGTGAAGGGAGTGTACGCTTGTGAATGTGGTGTTAATCAAGCAGGCTACTTTGCCCTGGATAGTGTCAAGCTTCATTAGTGTTGTTGGAGTTACACTCATCCAGATATGCAGGGAGTATTCCATCACTCTTCTGACTTGTGCCTTGTAGATGGTGGACAGGCTTTGGGGAGTCAGGAGGTGAGTTACTTGCTCCAGTATTCCTAGCTTCTGACAGGATTTGTAGCTACTATATCTATATGGAGGGTCTAGTTGAGTTTCTGGTCAGTGGTAATCTCCAGGATGTTGATAATGGAGGATTCAGTGACAGTAACACTATTGAGTATCAAGGGGCTATGGTTAAATTGTTTCTTACTCGAGATGGTCAGTGATGGCCACTTACATGGCGTGAATGTTACTTGCTACTTGTCAGCCCAAGTCTGGATATTGTCCAGATCTTGTTGCATTTGAACATGGATTACTTCAGTATCTGAGGAGTCATGAACAGTGCTGAATATTGTGCAATTATCAGCAAACATCCACTTCTGACCTTAGGATGTAGGCAAGGTCATTGATGAAACAACTGGAAGTGATTGGGCTGTGGACACTATCCTGAGGAACTCCTGCAGAGATGCCCTGGAGCTGAGATGATGGACCTCCAACAATCATAACCATCTTCCTATGTGCCAAATTCAACTCCAATCAGCAGAGTTTGCCTCCTAATCCCCGCTAATTCCAGGTTTGCTCACACTCCGGGATGCCGCACTCTGTTAAATGTGGCCTTGATGCCAAGGGCTGTCATTCACACCTCTTAAATTTAGAAACTACAGGTACTCTCAAATTAGATCAGTCATGTAGTTCTTTGTCAATTACCACATTCCTAAAAGCTGAAGAAAACTTGAACTGCAGTTTTGAATGGGCTACGGTCTCATTCAATCATTGTACCTTGAACTGAACGTGTCACTAGTGGGCCTGATATGTTTCCATGTCTTAGATTCTTTCAAATTGCCTTCACAAATCAAATCGCTCGAAGGTATTTTTTTCCAAAACAAACCAACTAAAAAAAGGCACTAGGGAGCATGTAATACTTTGTCACTGAACAGAATTATTTTAAAAACAAATAGTTCTTCCACATTCTCCTAAATATTATTTTAAAACATAAAAGTAAAGATCCACAGACGTCCTGTTTGTGTTTATGTCAACCCATGGATGTGGAACATAAAAAATGGATGGTACACAGTTTAAAACTTTTAAATTCAAACTTTGCTCAGCTGGATGTTTAGCTAGTCTCGTGGGCTATCCTCATGTTTAGGGCACAATCTCAAATGCCCCTTGCAGGAACTGAACGAATTTGAAGCTGCTTGCAAATGCAGTTTTGATAATTAGAGGTTGAATTGCTCACAAATTTCAGCCTCCAGATAGCCCAATTGGTTTTGAAATAAATAAACTTTATATCCATAAGACATATACAGATGGGGAAAATCTTAAATCTGATTGATGGTCTGGGAGGAGTTCAGCAACCAGTATATCAATCAAGTAGTACATGTTCCAGGAGCAAATTACTGCAGATGCTAGAACCTTTACTGAAAACAACAAATGCTGGAGATCACAGCAGGTTAGGCAGTATCCATGGACAGAGAGCAAGCCAACGTTTCGAGTCTGGATGACTCGAGTCATTGTGATCTCCAGCATTTGTTATTTTCAATAGATGTTCTAGGAATGGCCAATGACTTAGAAGGGGGAAGGCCGAGAGTGAGGGGAGGGGAGTGAAAGCATTACTGTCCTTAATTACATATACCAGCTAATAACAGGCATTCCTGTGTGTTCACTGAGTGACGACAGATTAGGATTTGGCAATGTTGAGTAGGTCACTAACTGCCAAGGCGTGAACAAGAAGAACAGCCACTCAGAAAAGACATCAAAAGGAAACCATATCCCAGAATAAGGCCAATTGCAGAACAGGATTGAAGAAGAGTCAAGTTTTTAATGAAATCTAACACATATGAACCTAATCTTTAGACAAATGAAGAACAACAGAATAAAGTGCATTTTTGCCATTATTAAAAAGTTGTTTTCGATCAAAGCAAACATAAAACTCCCTAGGGCAAACACATGACTGTATGGAAGAGTATAAAAGGAACAAGCCAAAGAACAGAAAAGGTAATGGGAAGAACAAAGTTTGGGTAAATGAAACAAAGTACAGGTCAATGAAATTTTTAAAACGGCTACAAGAGTATAACATCAAGACTACAAAAGTGTTGAACCTTTTAAAAAGTAAAAAAAATCAATGAAAGGATTAAAAAAAAAGTGAACAGGATTGTAAGAGGCAATGTCACATGCAAGCTCGGAGGCATGAACAGGATTTCAAACAGCAAAATCAAGAAAATCACCTCCTGTACATTAAAATAATGGCACTAAACACTAGCAGTTATTAACAGTAATAACTAAAACAGGAGCCCATCGGTATGTGTGCAAACCTTCCTGAGGAACAACATGCATTGAGAGATTTGGGAAATTAATCATGGCTCTGGCCTGGACTCCATCCAATGATCTATGAAGGAAAGCATGCATAGCATACAGAAATAAAATGGAAAGAACAATTTTTGAAGGCCTCCATTAACCCATCGACAGTCACGTCCCGTGAACAAATAAACATAAATGCACAAGGGAAACGGAGGAATCTCATTCCTACAGGCAGCAACTGATTCTTAGATCTTTTAAAATTAAAAGTTTTATGTTTTAAAATATTTTTCTTACTTTTCTGCCTTTTAGCTTTTTAATGCAGTATATTCTGAAATAATTTTGATTTTATTCTTCCTCTTTTCTTCTGTGATTACTCTATTTTTCCTCTATCCTTCAACCTCTAATTAAGGAGAGAGATCGTTGGTCCCACCATTCACCAAAGTTCCAGAGCTTATTGTGTTCTTATCACATGTACTTCCAACAATTTGTGTTCAAATGATCTGATAGCTTAAAAGAATTGAGAGCTGGAGGATGAAGAGAGAAATCTAACTAATACAAAGCATGCTCCAGCAAATTCTGGCCCATTAATATATCTTAATTGACTTTTACTGGTGTATTAACTCTTCAAGAAATGATTATTTCACTTCATGTCCCCATATTATGATGTCTTAAATCATACCAATCATTTAACAAGTCAGGCTGTCAATACAGCAGATCCTGACTTTAATCACCTAAACACCAACAGAATATTCCTGGACATAATGGTGATCTTTTTACTATACCATCTGTTATCATGCCCAGATCATCCATAGAATCATTCAGCATGGGATCCTTAATCTTTGCTCATACATCTGGATGCCTAAACAAGCATATCATCAAATTAGAAGACTTCTTCAGATTAACATGAATTTGCAGAATAGGAATGGGAGTAGGTCGCTCATCCAGAGTCTGCTCCTGTCAGTCAGCAATATGATAGCTGATCTGTATCACAAATTCATCCACCTGTCTTGGGTCCAAATCTCTCAACAGCCATGTCAAGCAACTAGAATTATCAATCACAAATTCAAAATTATTCATTGAGTTAGCATCCAATGCTTTTTGTGAGAAAGATTTCTACACTTCTAAGCCATTTGAATGAAATTGACTAACCTCTCTCCTGAACGATATGACTTTGATTTTAGATTATATTTTATCCCTTGTCTTAAGATATTTCCCCACCATTAAAAACTCTTTCTTTATCCACCTACCAATTCCTTTTAAAACTCTAAAAACTTTTAACATCCCTTAACCTTCTTTATTCTATGGAATGCAAGCCTGGTTTATGTAATCTCTTTTCATAATATACTGTCAATCCTACAGCCCTGAAAACATTCTGGTGAATCTGTGCTGCATTTCTTCCGAGGTGAATATAACACCAGATACCAGCACCCAAAAACTTTTTTTTTTTTTTTTTTTGAAAAAGTTCTAACTCTGTTTTCCATAACTAGACTCTAAACTGACTTTGGGATCCACTATTGTTATCTTCTCACGATTAACATGCTCAGGCCTATCCTATTTTAGTCCAAAATTGACGAAGAGTCGTCTAGACTCGAAACGTTAGCTTGCTCTCTCTCTCCATGGATGTTGTCTGACCTGCTGTGATCTCCAACATTTGTTGTTTTCAGTCCAATTCCAGCATCTGCAGTAATTTGCTCTTGACCTCACATTTAACTCTATTGAATTCCATTTGCCCACTCAATTGCCCAACCCTGTAATTTTATGCTCCTAGTTACAGGCTTATTAAGCCTCTCTCAATCATTCCCAAACTTGGATTACAAATTTCACTAAAAACATAGTTAACAGTTACAATTCCAACACAGCTCAAATGTGGGACAACTAATCACTACCTTCTAATTCAATTACAAACCCATTATTGCTGCTCACTGTCTTCTTCAATTTAGCCAACTTGGCAAATAATTTTTCTTAACTGGTCATATTTCAGATGGCTAAGGTCTTGTAAAATAATAAATGTTACCCTGCAACTAATTAAATTAATCCCCAGAATCCAATAAACCTAGACACACGACATAGCAATTCTAGGAGATGAAAGTTATCATAATTGTAACGATATTGTTTCAGCACTAAAAGTAGTCACAATAAAAGGCAATGAAGTGTATATCAGGCAGAATGTGGAAGAATTAACACTTTGAAATATACTTCATACCTTCCCAAAATGGTTCATTACAGCCTGTTCTTTTAACTGTACAAATACTTCTATTGCAATATCACTAACTCCGTAAGTTGCATTCAAATAGCTTTGATTTTAAAAATATACGGCAAATGATAAATCAACTTTAGGTGTATTTATTGACTCTGAAACATTCGAAATATATATGATCAACTCACCTGGCTAGTCATGTCATACTAATATAATTTCTCCATAAATGTCAATTTATGTACATCCAAATACTGGACAAATACACTGCTTTGAACACAGATAGCGTTAGAACATTTTACAACGCACAGTTAAGATTGTTTTGAATGATTAGTAGTTCATTTATTCTCAACCTTAGGAGCGCTAGGCCCAAAAGGAGGCCATTTACCCCTTCATATCTGCTCTGCTGTTCCAAATGAGTACTATGAATTAGTGATATTCTTCTGCATTTTCCCCATAGCCTTGTACATTATTTCTATTTAAATAAGAACCTAACGCCCTCTTGAATTATTCAATTGAATTGGTCTCCATCACACTTGCAGACAGTGAATTTCAAGCACAAAATCACTCATTGTGTGAAAAAATACTGAAGAGTTGAAATACCTTACAAAATCTATCAAAGTACTTTCCAGAAATAGGAACACAGGAGTAGGGCATTCCGTCCATCAGGCCAAGCCTACCATTCAACATGATCATGACTAAATGAACACACAAATGACCCATTACTCTCCCCATCCCCATAACCCTGTAAACCACTGATGATCGGAAATCTACTAATCTCTGCCCTAAACTTCTCAAGGACTGAGCCTCCACAGCCCTCTGAGCAAAATAATTTACATAAGAACATAAGAACTAGGAGCAGGAGTAGGCCGTCCGGCCCTTCAAGCTTGCTCCGCCATTCAATAAGATCATGGCTGATCTTTGTGATCTCAGATCCATTTACCCGCGTTCTCACCGTATCCCTTAATTCCTTTATTGTTCAAAAAAAAATCTACCTTATCTTTAAAAACGTTTACTGAAGTAGCGTCAACTACTTCACTGGGCAAGGAATTCCATAGATTAACAACCCTCTGGGTGGAGAAGTTCCTTCTCAATTCAGTCCTAAATCTGCTCCCTCTAATCTTGAGGCTATGCCCTCTTGTCCTAGCTTCACCTGCCAGTGGAAACATCCTCTCTACTTCTATCTTATCTATTCTTTTCATAATTTTATATGTTTCTATAAGATCCCCCCTCAATCTTCTGAATTCCAATGAATATAATCCCAATCTACTCAGTCTCTCCTCATAAGCCAACCCCCTCAACTCCGGAATCAACCTAGTGAACCTCCTTTGCACCCCCTCCAGTGCCAGTACATCCTTTCTCAAGTAAGGAGACCAAAACTGCACACAGTACTCCAGGTGTGGCCTCACCAGCACCTTGTACAGCTGCAACATAACCTCTCTGCTTTTAATCTCAATCTCTTTAGCAATGAAGGGCAAAATTCCATTTGCCTTCCTAATTACTTGTTGTACCTGCAGACCTACCTTCTGTGATTCATGCACAAGGACACCCAGGTCCCTCTGCATAGCAGCATGCTGCAACTTTTTACCATTCAAGTAATAATCCTTTTTACTATTACTCCTACCAAAATGTATGACTTCACATTTATTTACATTGTATTCCAACTGGCAGACCTTTGCCCACGCACTCAATGTATCTATGTTCCTCTGCAAAGTTTCACAGTCCTCTGCACACTTTGCTCTGCCACTCATCTTAGTGTCATCTGCAAACTTTGACACCCTACACGTGGTCCCCAACTCCAAATCATCTATATAAATTGTAAATAATTGCAGTCCCAACACCAATCCCTGAGGCACACCACTAGTCACTGACTGCCAGCTGGAATAGCACTCATTTATCCCCACTCTTTGCTTCCTGTTAGTCAACCAATCCTCTATCCATGCTAATACTTTACCCTTAACGCCATGCATCCTTATCTTATGCAGTGGCCTCTTGTGCGGCACCTTGTCGAAGGCCTTTTGGAAATCTAGGTACAACACATCTACTGGGTCCCCATTGTCCACCTCGCTCGTAATGTCTTCATAGAATTCCAAAAGTTTTGTCAAGCATGACCTGCCCTTCATGAACCCATGCTGCATCTGCCCAACGGGACAATTTCTGTCAAGATGCCTTGCTATTTCTTCCTTGATAATAGACTCAAGCATCTTCCCCACTACAGAGGTTAAGCTACTCCAGCTCTGAACTATGTATCATTACCCTTTTCTTAAACAAGGAAAATATCTGCATTTATCATGTCCAGTCCTTCAAGTATTTCATAAGTTTCAATGAGATCACTTCTTATTCTTTGAAACTTCAGAGAATCTGGACCCAGTTTATGCAATCCCTCTTCATCATGGGACCAAGCCTGATGGAGCTTCGAATCATTCCCTCTATGGCAATAATATCTTTCCTGAGATGAGGAAACCAAAACTGCACATAGTTCTTCAGGTGCAGTCTAACCAAGCTCTTTCATAACTGAAGCAAACCTTCACCACTCTTGCACTCAAATCCTCTTGCAATAAAGGTTAACATTCCAAGAGCCTTCCTAATAGTTTGCTGCACCTGCATGTTAGCCTTCAGTGACTTACTGAGAAAGATACCTAGAACCCTTTGTACACCTACACTTTTAACCTTTTACCATTTAAGAAATACTCTCCATAGCTGGTTTCTCCTACCAAAGTGGATAACCTCACATTTTTCCACTTTATATTCAGTTACTGGTGTTCATACCTAGTCACGAAGCCTGTTGAAATCCTCTTGAAACTCACATTCCTACCTAACTTCGTATTACCACATACTTGGAAAGACTACATTTGGGTCCCATCTAAATCATTGCTATATTGCAAACAGCTGGGACCCAAGTGGTGATTCTGTCAGTACCCCATTAGTCACATACTGCCAACATAAGGCCCATTTTATTCCTACTGTGTGTCTGTTAGCCAGTAATCCATGCCAATACATTACCTATCCTACGTGCTTTAACCTTTCTAATGATCCTTCTGTGGGGTACGTTATCAAAAATTTTCTGAAAAATCCAAGAATACCAGCTCCATCAGGTCTCTCTATCAATTTTGTTACTAACATCTTCAAAAAAAAAAACTCCAACAAGTTTGTCAAACACGATTTCTCATTTACAAATTCGTGATATGTCAAACCAGATCATTACCATCTTTTATAACAGATTTGAGCATTTTCTCCACTACTGACATAAGGCTTACAGGTCTGTAGTTCCTGGTTTTCCCTCTTGCTCCCTCACTAAGTAGTGGGGTGATACTGACAATCTTCCAATCTGCAGGAATTGTTCCATAATCCACAGAATTTTGGGAGATGATCACAAATGCATCCAACTGTCTCTACAGCCACAGCCTCCATCCCAGGATGTTGAAGGAGATCAGGTCTTGAGGTTTATCAGCTTTCAGCCCATTCATTTCTCCTGTACAACTTTCTTACTGATGCTAATTTCCTTCAGCTTGTCATTCTCCCAGCCACTCTGTTCTATACTTTTGGGAGATTGCATGCATCTTCCAAAAAGACTTTTTTTTTTAAATGTAAGTAGCATTTAATGCTTTTTTAGAGATTCTTTACAATATATTACTGCATAATTCAAAATTCCTCTGGTTTGGCAATTTAACATTCCTTACCATAATACAGCTTTATCAAGTGCTGATAATGTACTAATATCATAAGACCACAAGACATAGGAGCAGAAATTAGGCCATTCAGCCCATCGAGTCTGCTCCGCTATTCAATCATGGCTGATAAGTTCCTCAACCCCATTCTCCCACTCTCTCCCTGTAACCCTTGATAATCAAGAACCTATCTCAGTCTTAAATGTACTTAATGAGCTGGCCTCCACAGCCTTCTGTGGCAGTGAATTCCACAGATTCACCACGCCCTGGCTGAAGAAGTTTCTCCTTATCTCCGTTCTAAAAGGTCTTTCCTTTACTCTAAGGCTGTGTCCTCAGGTCCTAGACTCTCCTACCAATGGAAGTATCTTCCCAACATCCACTCTGTCCAGGCCATTCCGTATCCTGAAAGTTTCAATTAAATACCCCCACATCTTTCTAAACTCCAATGAGTATAGTCCCAGAGTCCTCAAACATTCCTCATATGTTAAGCTTTCCATTCCTGGGACCATTCTCGTGAACCTCCTCTGAACCCGCTCCAGGGCCAGTACATCCTTCCTGAGATATGGGACCCAAAGTCATCATAAGTCATCAAAAGGAAGTAGGTGGAACATCAGGATGGCAATATCTATTTTGGTATTCATTCAATCGGTAGCAGTCAGTGCTCTCAATGGCTTGGTGGATAAACGTATTGCATATTTGCAAATACTAAATCACACACACAAGAGATGTCATATGTTCAGTTTCTGGTCTTTACTAAACATAGTTGCAAACATATGCTCTCAGTGTCTCTCAACGAATAAGAAAAACAAAATCAGCCAACATCACCATTGCTGTTGCCATCCAGCAATCTATCTTAGACAGTGGATGTTAACAGCTAATACAAGATCAGATAGAAATTAAACATGATGTTACACTTGTATGTAATACACGTCATTCTTGATTCTGATCACTCTCAACTTCAAGCTTGATTAAACCAAGTCTTTTACGGCTTGCCAAACCTACAAATTTTAGTTTCATGTTCTATTGCCACATTAGCTATTAGGAAACAGACTACTTCTCACTTCTATGTAGTAGTTTGAGATATTACGACAACTTTTGTTAACAAGTTAAAATATTCAGTATTAAAATGCCAGGAGACTTGGGGGAGTACAATATTAATGAATTTCCTTGATGTCAAGTAAAATAGCAACATCATACAAACTTTTCCTTGTTCAGTGTTTGAGTAAAGATTTGTAGCTCGAGTGTTGGCTGTAGATGTTGGTGCGTTTGCCAAGCTGGGAATGTTTGATAGCAGACGTTTTGCCCCCTCACTAGGTGACATCCTCAGTGCTGTGGCACCTCCTCTGAAGCACTGTTGTCTTGTGCCAGTTCGAATTTACATGGTCTGGGTTTTTGTTGCTTCCGGTACGTGCAGGTTTCGGTTGTAATGGTCAGTATATCGTGTTTAATTCAATGT
>NW_025967746.1:0-7855 GCF_021869965.1 Rhincodon typus | reverse complement strand
ACATTGAATTAAACACGATATACTGACCATTACAACCGAAACCTGCAAGTACCGGAAGCAGCAAAAACCCAGACCATGTAAATTCGAACTGGCACAAGACAACAGCGCTTCACAGGAGGTGCCACAGCACTGAGGATGTCACCTAGCGAGGGAACAAAATGTCTGCTATCAAACCTTCCCAGCTCAGCAAACACACCAACATCTACAGCCTTTTCCTTGGATTGTGAAATATCCATAATTATCAATTACAGTTTCAATGTTTGTTTGAAAGAAAAACCTCTTTACAACCCCTTTAGGAGAGCTACAGACAAACTTCGGCTACAAATAGAACTATAGCAAAACAAACTGCTCCACATTAGTGACCTACAGTAATAGCTAGATCATCAAGGCTGACTCATCGAGATACTATTGGCATTTAGCAGACATTTCCAAAGTAGTTGCCAAAACTCTCAAATGGATTATTGTACATGATTACATTTCATCCAAGAACATTCTGCTATCAGTAACTTGTGCCCGATTGCTATAATGTGAATCTAAAAGTTGTCTGGTCAATACAAAGTTATCATATTTTCAGGCGTAGAAAAGATAGCTTTCATTTTTTAAATTGTTAGGTCACTTATTATAAATACACTACAACGAAGCAATATTTAATACACTAATGCATAGTTTGTTGAAACTGAACATAGTGTTACAGCTCTAATCAAGAAACAGGACAATTGAAAGTGCCAGGAATAACCATGAGCTAATAACCTGCTGGAACAATGCCATTAAATTTTAACATGTTGAGTAAGTTAAACATTGGCCTTTCTGCCTGCTTGGTTATACTACTGGCATTAAAGTGAAACAAGCAATTAGAAATTACAGAAAATGAGTACTTGAAAGAATAGGCAGACATGTGACAGATGAAATTTAACACAGGTGTGATTTGATACATTTAAATCACATTTTGAAGGATTACAAACCAAGGAGACCATTCAATTCATTGTACCTGGGATGATTCAACATTAAAAACAATTTAGCTAGCCTTATTGCCACGCCTTTCCTAGTAGCACTACAAATTATATAAGCTGCTTTCAACTTTCCTTGATCAATATTCACCTGGACTGTCCACATTGCAAACACATTTTGAATGCCGTATTAAACAACTCCTAAAATAAAAATATTAATATTACATGGCTGTATTTCTAAAGTGACAAATAGAAAGGTCTTGTACGAAGACTTTAAATAGTGCTAATGATATATATATATATTCAATAAGAAATTCAGCTTAATCATAAAGTGAACACTGGGGTTAGTCCTAGACTCATTGGTAGTGCTCTCAACAGTATGACAAGAGCAAGATAGGGCCTGAGGGTGCCTGGTATGTTAAGTTAGGTCCAAGAGCACTGAGATGAGGCTTCCATAAATACTGGGACAATCACAAGATCTAGGTTACAAGTGTTCTGGGACCAGGGAGAAAATGGAAGACTGTATTAAAGGGTATGGGACCATCGAGGTTAGTCCTAAGATCAAAGAGCATTGGGATTACAGTTAGAAGTTTCTGAACACCAACAGAATTCCATGATTTGGGCCAGGGCCTTAGGATCCAGAAGACCAGGGATTAGCTTTCAAAGTATTGAAGGGCGAGGGCAGAGTTTACCGTACCAACAATTTAATTACTCATTGTTTCATCTCTTTGTCTTTAAATGTGTGAAAACTTCTATATCTAACCACTGCACCTCATCATGAAGTTAAAAAAAAGTTAACAAACCTACCAGGACCCGGTCTCCAATCTTCAATTCACGTTCTCCCTTCTTGACTGAGCCAGCTTCCGAAAGGTTTGATACAGATTCACTTGCTGTTTTTAAGAGATTGGTCATGGTTGAAGGAGTTGCAGGTTCCTGAGTTGCACCTGATGTACCTAATGCCGCTTTTTGTGCAGTTGGTGTCGATGACGCAGTCGCAACACTGGCTGAAGTAGATGTTGGTGAATTGGCTCTGGAAACAGATGCTGCACGTGTCTGTGAACCATTAGCTTCACCATCAGTCAGTGGGCTTCGAGACAGTTTTGACGGTCTTGTAAATATTCCACGCAATGGTTCACATTGGAAATATCTAACCCCGGCAACTGAACCATCATTTTTACCAATTGGTTCATCCAAAACAATTCCAGCCCACTGGCCTGGAGCAAATTGACTCTCACCAAGAAACTGGATGAATCCAGGTTTGCTACCATTTACCCAGATGCGCTCCCCAATTCTAAAGTCATCCACAAATTCTTCCTGTGCCTCTGCATTGGATGTACTTGATGACTTCTCGCCTGATGTTTTTGCTGTAGCAGTAACAAATATTGATAGAAAAAAAAATTAAATATTTGAAAACATGACTTCAATGTATTACATTGTGTTTGTCTCATGAACTTTCTCCCTTCTCCTCTCAATCACTTGTTGAGGGTCAGATCTAGGCATGAATCACCCATTCATGTAACTATTTAGTTGTGGTTGCTGACTAATATTATGTGGCAGGCAACACAGTTAACTCCAATCATGTCCTCATATAATATCCACACACATGCATTACCCAGTAAGGTTTATTATATGGTGATGAGGATCAGAAATTCTGGAAACTTTTCCATTCTTAACTCAGAGTTGGTGAGTCAACTTGGATTGACCTAACTACCATCTTGGTTGAGAGCAATAGACCATCAATAAAAAAAAAATTATCTTTGCTTTTTAAATAACACAATATCTGTAATGAAACCTAATTCATTATTCTATACTCAAGAATTTTCAATAAAGTTCAACAGATCTTATGTTAGATAGATAGTGGAAAATGGTTACAATGAGGCTGGAGAGGCCTTCTCAAAAAGAAAAACAATTGGAAACATCAAAACACAACAGTCTGCAAAGTCAAAACTGTTTTCAGATTACAGATTTCAAAAAGCCAAAAATTAGTTTTCAAATTAATTACTGTATAAATTAGAGTGATTTCGTCAGCTGATTATAGGCACACCTTGCAGTCAGAAAGTTGTGAATTCAACACATCGAGAAGCACACCAAAAACAGACAAAACAGATAGACCCAAAATCATGTAAGTAGGTTAGTCAACAAGATGGTTCTTAAGGAAGGTCTCAGACGATGCTGGATTTGCAGAAGGGAATTCCACTGTGCGGAACTTTGATAACTGCATTACTTAAGTGGCCTTTCTGATGTTAACTGAAGTTCCATCTGCCTCTCAAGATACAACAGATCCCATGAAAATACCACTATGCATCCCTGCACCAAAATCATTAAAACAACTGACCACTCATTCAACCCTTGTGCTATTTCTGCAATCTTGCTATGCAGAGATTAGCCACCACATTTGCTTACAACTGGACGATACTTCAAATGCAATTCATTGGCTGTAAAGTTCTTTGGGATTGTTACAAACACTGGACTTGATAAGACGTTATGTTTTAAACTGTTTTATTTAAGGTTTAATGAAAAGTAGTTTGGAGGGGGCATAATGACCTCTGACAGAATATGCCTGGATTCAAACCTGTGTGTTCTGCTTATTACAGAGGTTCAAACTCAAATTGAAATTTATTAAAAGTCAGAGGCAAGTTTTAACACCTAAACACAAGGAACAGACAACCATACTGGCCAGATTCTCAAAACCTTGGAGTCAGTCAGACAGATTTAGGGGAAGATAACCCACACAGAAGGTGCTGTTATGCCAAGCAAAAGTAGTGAGGATGGATTCCTGGTTTGAAGAAACAAGGCTTGCGAAGAGCTAAAGATCACAAAATCACTGAAGGTACACTATTACTGGAAGTCCATTCTAAAGGCCTGAGTAAAAGACAATTTGTTAAAAAACACTCTGGAAGAATCACATAGGTGGGGCAGGAAGAGGAGATTCTGTTAAAGATGGGAGGTGCTTGGGACTTTAACCAGAAAACTACATTTCTGCCAAGAGTATAGTGTAAACTTGGTGTTGTCTTTTCCATTGACTTGTTAATAGGAAAGACCTTTTCTGTGGTTTAGTCTATTAGTTGCCTACTAAGTAATGCTTAGTCAGTATTGATTTGAGTTTGTTTGAAACAGCAAGTCTTAAAACATAAAATCTTGTCATGCAATCATGTGAGTTGAACACAAGAACATACCTCTTAAAAAAATTATTGGGTCTACTGGATTATAACAATGGATTTGAGGCGTGAAATGAAATGCAGGTATTGAAAAATATTTAACAAAATTGTCAGGCACATTACTAAATTCAAGCAGATACTAAGTGTGCTTTGTAATGCTAATTTCTATGGCAACACTTACTATGCAAAGAAATATTCAATACCAAGACCCACAAACAGATTTGAGCTAATGTCAGGATTAATCTGCCTTTTTATCAGTGTCCCTGTTACTGGTTGAAAATAATTCTTAAGTGTAAGATTTTCAGCTGTAGATGCAACTAGTATTTACTATCAAGTTTGGTAAAATTTAGCAATTATGACATTCTCAGTATAACTTGGGAGCCCATTTTTATACTATAGTTCCAAATCAAGATAGTGTGGGACTTAGAGTCTTAGAGATATACAGCATGAAACAGACCCTTCAGTCAAACTTATCCATGCCAACTAGATATCCTAAATGAATTTGTCCACTATACCTCCAATTTTTGGTGTCAATTGCAAACTTACTAACCAGACCTCCTATATTCGCGTCCAAATCATTTATATAAATTATGAAAAGCAGTGGTCCCAGTACTGATTTTGTGGCACACTGCCAATTACAGGCCTCCAGTCTGAAAAGCCACCCTCCACTACCACCCTGTCTTCTATCTTTGAGCCAGTTCTGTAACCAAATGGCTATTCAATGTGATCCTATCTTACTACCTAGTCTGCCATGCAGAACCTTAAGCAAATATTTACATTGCAACTTTTCAGATCCATATATTGCAAAATGTTTCACATATTACTTTGTGTGCAACGCTTGTTATGCAAAGAAGTATTCAATACCAACACCCACAAACAGATCGGAGCTAAATATTAGGATTAATCTGCCTTTTTATCAGTCCCTGGTTTAGGCAATAATGTTGGCTCTAACACTTATGGTATTCTCTATTCTTTGAATAGACTTATGGATCTGTAATATCAACTTGAACCAGCAGATAAATCTTCAGTTTAAATCTCAGCCAAAAGAAGTACAATATACTCTCAGGCATCTAAAAAGCATCAAGTTATGTTACAAGCTGGTGTTATAGGATGGATTGAGATGTCTCTTAGGGAGCAAACTGGTTCATGGGTGAGGGGAGCCTTTGATGAGGCCGAAACTCATGTACTGGAGAGAGCAAAATATCTCGTGGAGAGTTAACAATTGAAGTGTGATATCTTGTGGGCTACAGGAGTAAAACATTGGATATCGCTAACCTTGATTCACTTTCTTATTCACCTTTCACTAGCTGGAAAGGATTAATTATTGCATCCCAATATCATTACAATCGAGATCTGCTAACTCAAGTCAAACCAAAGACTGAATCTGGTATCCTCCTAATCTCTATGACCCAGTTCTACATTTGACAGCTCTACATCATTATTTGGTGATGGCTTGGAAGCTCTGGACTTCCACACATGCAAGGTTATCTTTTTGGTGTAATCATTAGATCTTTATTGTTTTCCTTTCTTTTTTACCACCTTTTGTTCAATAAGTATTCCCAGCTCCAAACTCAAAAATCAAGACATAATAGGCATGGAAAACGACATAGGAAACACTGAAGGAGAACGGGGAAGTGATGCTGCTGCCAGAACCCAAATTGTATAGTTTGTCCTTCCTCATAACATTTTTCAAAAATGTTATCTTCTTCCTGCCTTTGTGTCAAGTTTTCTAACTTTTTTTTAAGCTTTTTTGATAAAGCATGCAACTATCAGGAAAAGATAAATTGAAGAATAAGACAAAAGGAAAAGAGATCAAGCTGGTTATAAAAACCAAAAGCACTGGGGATGCTGTAAATTAGAAAAAAATAGAAATTGCTAGAAAAGCTCAGCAGATCTGGCAGCATCTGTGGAGAGAAATCAGACTTAATGTTTCAGGTCAAGTGACCCTTCCTCAGAACTGATGGCAGCTAGAAAAATATCAGTTTATATGCGGAAGATAGGGCAGGGGTAGGGGGTAAGGAGTGAATGATAACTGGGGATAAAAGAGAGAAAAAAAGACAGGAACAGTTGGACAAAGGAGTGAATAACGATCTAGCTAGGAGGGTGAATATCTATTAATGGAGACGGTTATTAGCTAACAATGGGTGTGTTCAATAGTAGACTAATGTGATAACAAGGCCTGGTGTGCGGGGGTTGGCGTAAGGCTACGAACAGTCTCCATTAATAGCTATTCACTCTCCTAGCCAAATCGTTATCTACTCCTTTGACTTTCCAACTGTTCTTCTCTCGCTTTGGGCCCTACCCCCGCCTATCGTTCACTCCTTATCCCCTCTCCCTCCCCTATATTCCGCATAAATACCGACATTTTCCTAGCTACCATTCTGAGGCAGTTCTGAGGAAGGCCCTCTTGACCTGAAACTTTAACTGATTTCTGACCACAGATGCTGCCAGATCTGATGAGCTTTGCCAGCTATTTCTATTTTTGTTTCAAGCTTGTTATAAAGGAGAAGAGCACAAAGGCAGAAGACAGAAATCATTTAGATCTCTTCTATATGGAAACTTTTTTTTAAAAGATTTAATGAACAGCTGACAGCACAAAGCAGCAAAGCATTATTTGAAGATAATAATGCTTTGTGCAAACATCCTGAAACAGCTTATAACACATGATCAGAAGTTGATTAGAATTATTGAAATTTTAAATTGAAAACATGGAAAGTTTTTAAAAGAAGTCCACTGTACAAAAATCTTTAAAATAAAAACTATATGACTCTTAAGTTATCCCCAAGTAATCTAGTATCCATTCCTTCCCATCTCCAATCAGTTTTTTTTTTAATTCATTCATGGGATGAGGATGTCGCTGGCTAGGCATCCATCCCAGACGGCAGTTAAGAGTCAACCACATTGCCATGTATCTGCAGTCAGATACAGGCCAGACCAGGTATGGGTAACAAAAACAAAGTTGCTGGAAAAGCTCAGCAAGTCTGGCAGCATCTGTGAAGGAGAAAACAGAGTTAACGTTTCAGGTCCGGTGACCCTTCCTCAAAACTATGGGTATGGGTAAAGCAGTTTCCTTCCCTAAGTACATTAGTGAACCAGATGGGTTTTTCCAACAATCAACACTGATTTCATAGTCATCATTAGATTCTTAATTCCACATTTTTATTGAATTCAAATTCCACAATCTGCCATGGTGGGATTCGAACCCAGGTCCCCAGAATTTACAGTCCAGCAATAATACCAATAGGTCATTGCCTCTCCTTCAGGTTATCCCTCACCAAATCTGGTTACAATCGAGGGTTTTATCATTCAGGTCAAAGCTGTTCATCTTCCACTATATTCTGAAAATTGCATATTGTCTTTTTCTTTCCACAGAAGTACTCTTTGCCTTTCCTAGTCACTTTCAAAAAAGCCTGCATTTGAAATTAATTTTACAAATTCAAAAATGTTATTTGTGGCAGCATAATATCAACCTACAGAGAGTGAGAGCGACATTAAGTGTCGTTCTTAACTAGAATACTGCCATTGTTAAAAGAACAAAAGCACTCTTAAAATATGTGAACATAATTTATAAATACACTACACAGAAAATATTCAATTTGTTCCACTGCAATTTTAGAAAAAATAATTTCGTAACTAATTTTACGATAACTCACGGAATAAATTGGATCTGTTCTTCATTGTGTACAATAAGCCCATAAACTAAGCAAAGCATTGCAATCATGACAGCAATTAAAAGGACAGAAAAATCTT
>NW_025967745.1:0-25000 GCF_021869965.1 Rhincodon typus | reverse complement strand
AAAGGGGTGGCTATACACACCCATCTGGATCCAAGCTATGCCTGCCTCTTTGTAGGATAGGTGGAACAGTGTCCCTGTAGCTGTTACATCAGCACTTTCCCTCACCTCTTCCTCCTCTACGTCGATGACTGTATTGCTGCTGCCTCGTGCTCCCATGAAGAGCTTGAACAGTTCATCAACTTTACTAACACCTTTCACCCAACCTCAAATTCACCTGGACCAGCTCCGATACCACCCTCCCCTTCCTGGACGTCTCTATCTCCATATCCGTCTCAGCACAGACATCTACTTCAAACCAACCGACTCCCACAGCTGCCTTGATAACACCTCCTCTCATCCACCCTCCTGCAAGAACGCGATCCCTTACTCCCAATTCCTCCACAGCATCTGCTCCCAAGATGGCGTGATCCACTCCTGGACATTCCAGCTGTCCTCCTCCTTCAAGGACTGCAACTTACCCCCTCCAGTGATTGAAAATGCCCTCAATCGCATTTCTTGCATTTCCTGCACTTCTGCCCTCAAACCCCCTCCCCCCAACAAAAATAAAGACAGAGACTCCTGGTCCTCACATACCACCCCAACAATCTCCGCATCCAGCGCATCATCCTCCACCACTTCCACCACCTACCATCCAACCCACAAACAAAGAGATATTTCCCTCCCCACCCCTACCTGCCTTTCGTAGGGACTGCTCACTCCGCGACTCCCTCGTCCGCTCCACACTCCCCACCAACCCCACCACACCTGGCACCTTTCCCTGCAACTGCAGGAGGTGCTACACATGCCCCTACACCTCCCCCCATCACTTCCATCCGAGGCCCAAGACAAACTTTCCATTTCTGACAGGGGTTTATCTGTATGTACATCCTCCAACCTGGTCTACTGTATCCATTTCTCCCAACGTGACCTCCTTTACATCGGTGAGACCACACGTAGACCCAATGACAGATTTGTGGAGCACCTGCGCTCTGTATGCTATAATCAACAACAGTTTCCCGTTGCTAACCATTTTAACTCCCCCTCCCATTCCCTCGGTGACATGTCCATCCTGGGCCTCCTCCACAATGACGCCACAGGCAAACTGGTGGAAAAACACCTAATATTTTGCCTTGGGAACGTACAGCCTGATGACTTAAACATCGAATTCACCAGTTTCAAAATCTCCTCCCCTTTCAGCCTCATGCCATGTTGGACCTTCCTTCTCATCCCTGTCTCCTTGACCTGACACTACCTGTCCATCTTCCCACATATCTGCCCCATCCTTCCCACTGACCAATCTCCACTAACCCTACCTGCATCCACCTATTGCCATCCTACCTACTTTCCCCCAGCCCCACACCTCTTCCCTCTATTTATTTCCTAGCTGCCTTCTCCCTCCCCAGTCCTGATGAAGGGTCTAGACCCGAAATATCGACTCCTGCTCTTTTGATGCTGCCTGACCTGCTGTGTTCCTCCAGCTCCACACTATATTGACTCTGAATCCAGCATCTGCAGTTCTTGCTATCTCCCACCATCAATCTTTGTCTTCTCTGCCTTCACTTCCAGGAATTGCATGTACTGTCTTGTATTTTGTCACTTTCTTGATTTTTGAAAATAAAATCTCTTCCTTTATGCTTTCTATTGTCTCTCTGCTCTCCACGCTATTCTCTCTCTTTTGTGTCTTTTTCCAAAGTCTGCTCCAAGCTCAATGTCTACTGCACAAAAACAAAGTTGCTGGAAAAGCTTCCTCAGTTCTGAGGAAGGGTCACCGTTCCCAAAACATTAACTCTGTCTTTTCCTTCACAGATGCTGCCAGACCTGCTGAGCTTTTCCAGCAACTTTGTTTTTGTTCCTGATTTACAGCATCCGCAGTTCTTTCGGTTTCAATGTCTACTGCACTAGCTGAAGTAGTAGTTTTTACACCTGACACTATTATTAAAACTCCAATCTCTTTCATAAAAGTTTGCAGTTTCAACGTCTTCTGTGCCAGGACCTCCTGAACTGTTCCTTTTTTCCCTCGGGTGTAGATCATTCTTGACATTTCCATTCTCATATAAGTTACCTTTCAACTTCAAGATGCACAGTAGAAATTCACCAAAGATCCCTAAACAGCACCTTCTAAGCCCACAGCCAGTTCCATGTAGAAGAGCTATCAACAGATATGTGGGAATACTACAACCTGCAAGCTCCCCTCCAAGTCACTCACCATCCTGATGGAAATTATTGCCATTCCTTCAGTGTAGCTGGGTCAAAATCCTGGAACTGCATCCCTAACAGTGTTATTAGTCTATCTACAACACGTAGACTGAGGTGGTTTAAGAAGGCAATTCACCATCGCCTTTTGTATGGAGACAGGCAAAAAATGCTGGCCAACCAGTGATACCCACATCGTACGAGTGAATAAAATAAAACTTCAATCCCAACTCATTTCGTTATGCACCAGCTTCAGCATTGACAGCTCCTCTTCCTCTCCTCTCTCTTGTCTTTGGCAACCTGGTCCATATTCCTACCATTTCAACTCTAACTTGTTGCTTCTCCATGCAACCAAATCAGATACAGTACTTGACTGCTTACGTTCCCTGTTGTTTTGAGGAGGTGTTGGCATTTTGGACGTGAATCATTTGGAAGCTTGTGCTTCTGTGCACCATCTTTATTTATTTGTTTCACTTTTTTAGAGCTGGTGGGTCTCACATTAGCTTTCAGTTTAAAACCCAATTTCTTCAAGTTTTCTCTTTTCCATTATCCATTTTTCTCACTCTTTCTTAGTCCTTCCACTTATTTTACTAATGGCACAGCCTTTTCCTTTGAATTCTTAAACATTTTCAGTCACATATCAGAAATTCTGTCATATATGCTAGCAAATGTTGCACTAAATTCCAAGTTTCATTTTTATTTGCTTTTACTCCACAACTGCTGTTTTTTAGGTCCATGGTTCATTCTTGAAATGTTAATTACTCTGTTCTTGCCCCATATCTTGACTGATGTGATGTGTGCTTCAAGTCTTTTTCTTGTTTTTTATTTTTGTTAATTAAGTTGTGATTGGCAGTTGTGTTTTACATTTTGCAATCTGTTTTTAGACTAAGTCGTCTGCTTTATAAACATAAATTTGAGGAAGCAGAGAGATTTGCTATTCAATTTGCTTTGGATGTTGAGGTAGGTTTCTTCCAATATGGATGCCAAGTATAATATAAGCTTAACTGAATTTCTGCTGCAAATGATACCCTGTCCACTAACTGAGGTCAAACACAAATAATGGACATTTGGATCAATCAAGCCTATTGTCATCCATGGGCCATATCCCTACTTGAGATAAGAAAAGGAAATGATTAAATAAAAGCAAAATACTACAGATTCTAGAAAGCTGAAATAAAAAACAAAATGCTGGAGAAATTGGTCTGTGTGACGAGAAACAAAACTGAAGTTCTGAAGAAGAGTCACATTAGACTTGGAACATTAACTCTGTTTCTGTTTGTGCAGATGCAGTCAGAAAAAAATAAATAGTTGCTTGGTAATATAGAACTTGAATGTTGCTAACAAAAAAAATATTGCTGAAGCTTTTCATCTTACACTCCTCAGAACAAATGCAAGAATACCAAACTTTGCATGAATACAACAATTTGCACTATAGGAAAATTGGATTCTTACTGGTGGGAAATCACCTATGATTGATTGTCAGAGAGGTTCTCATGCAGAAAGCAACGTGGAACTTGATGCTATTAAGTCAACCTTGTAATACACTGAGCTCCATAAACCCCAATGTGAATATTGACATGTGAAAGTAGGCATGCACAGACAGTAACAGAAAAACCATTAGCAGATTTCTCAATGCACATCTCAAGGAAAGAGGTAGACTGCAAAATCTCAAAAGTGAATTTGGGAATGACAGAGTGCATTAATGTGTGTAAGACAATCTATAGGTACTGTAAGGATCCTTACAGGTACTTACAGAAAGATGCTGAAAGTATCATCTGTACATTGGAGGTATGCATGGGACAGGAAGTAAGGTACCAGTTTGTGAAAACATGTTTCTCAAGAAAATTAAGGAAACACATAGTAAGTGCTGGACCTTCTATGGCTGCATCATTTTTTTCAGCTTACATGGTGTCAATTAAATTGAACTTCACTTGCAAGTTGCCAGCCTCTAAGATCTCTATGGTGTAGTGACACAGCCAAATGTCAATGGCTTCATTCAGTGGCATGTTTGTAAATAAGCTTGTTGAGAAGTCTGCTGTTGTTTTCTTCACTACTGTCTACGGCAAGCCTCCTTTACCAGTCAGCGTACTCGTCAGGGTTCTTGTAGCTTCATGTGTTTTAAGACTTGTTCACATTCTTTTAAATCAGGTCTTAGCTGTGTGCTAACTTTGTAAGCTCAATGCATAAATAGAGTGCATGAAAGATATCCAAGAGGACAATGAGCGGATCGTTGTTCATCGTGATTGTGCAGGCTCGCTAAAGGCTGTCACGTTTAGACCTGAAAAGTGCTCAGCCCACTTCAAATTACTCTGAAAAGGTTAAAATATCTTAACATTTGAACAATATATTAAGCCACCAGTTTCATATTCTTATTGTGTGCTTGAATCATCAAGTGGTATTTTTCACTGACAGTTTGCTACCATCAGTCCAAACATCTACCCGACAATTGAGCAATGTTGTTGTTCAATGCCAATGTGGATAATGTAGTTATGTAGATAATGTAATCATTGGCTGATAGAATCATACAACACATTCCTCCAGCTGTTAGTAGTAGGCAGATTATTGACTGGTTTCAGCCTGTGCTTGCAAAACCCAGAACAAAATACCTACTATTAGATGTGGTTCCATGATAAGGCAACAATTGTTGAACAATCCTGTATGTGTTAATAATAATGTTAACAACCAATTTGAAATAATCAGTGACGATCATAGCATGGCTCATTTATGCTTTCTGATGTGACATATATTCATACACAGGGACCAGTTCTTTGTAAATCAAAGGAATTTGACTGAGTGTTGTGACTTTTTAGAATTACACAAGGCACAACAGCTTATAGTTCTCTTTCTCATTCTTCATGGCAATTCCTTGACAATCAGAGTTGACCTGCCAACCAATCAGTATCCTTTTCTCCTGTCAAATAAATTGCTATGATTATTTGAAATATGCCATTCTTGTAGCTGTCTTGATGAGTTCAAGACAAAACACATGGCAATATGTCTCTGTTAAGAGCAAAAAATAAAATGGAATAATGTGTGCAATATCTATGAATTGAAAGTAAAATCTAATGAAATGTTGAAGTGGCCACTTATTCACACAGTTTATGTAGCTGTTATCTTTCCATTCCTACCATTCATATGCTTTCAGTTTTGCATTGTGTATGAGAAAAATACAGTTCCTCAAATGTATGACATGTGAGCATTTGTATATATTGCTAATAATTTTAACAAGTCAATCCTGCTTTAAAGTATTGATTTCTGGTCTAGCAAAACATGACACTTACACTGACTTGCACTTTTGTTAATAAATGTTAATAAACTTCTTTCAGCTTGTGTACAAAGTCAGGCTTAATATAGCTTTGGAGAACCTAGCCTCAAGTTCCTTAGAAGCTCCCAATCTATCAACATGGCAAAACACTGTCGATGAAGCAAAAGCAGACTTGCACAAAGTACAGGTATATAAGTTTAAAAGCTGCTGAGTGAAGTTATATTATATTTGTGCCTTTTCTGACTATCTTAAATTTATTTCCTTTCCCAACACAGGATGATGAGTTTGTAGTGAAATATTGTCTGGATGTTCCTTGGCCAACTTTTGAACTGACTTTGGAAATGTTAAATTATGCCAAAAAGCGGGTGAGTTTTGTTTCATGGCTCTTGTTTTATTGCACTACCGAGACATGTTGTTTAACTGAGAATCTTTTTGCAGATTCTAAAGAAAGAAGATAAGAAGTCTGTTGGTTTGACTGAGAAGCAAGCTTTGTGGCTTGTAGAGGTATTGGTAATAAGACATTTCTATTGATTCCTTCATATTGATTTGGGAACATGTTACAGATCGTTTTGAAATTATTTTATCCATTGGATTAGGTATTGAGAGCAGAAGCACGGCTCACTACATTTCATGAAGCATATGGGCCTGGAAAATTCAGGTTAGTCATTTTGCCACTGTAGTTCTCTTCTCAACAAAGAAAACTTGAGTTTATGTTTTACCTTTTTAATTGAAAGACAGTTCAACGCACTTTAGAGATAATAAGAAGAATATCACAGTGGGAGAATTTGTAAAAAAATAAAAAAATTGATTGAAGAAATGGATTTTAAATGTTCTGAAGAAGTACAGAAAGAAGATGAGGAGAGTTCCAGTGGATAGGCTGAGAGGGTTGAATTATGTGGACGTTACAATTCAGAAATTGACCATTCAGCCCATTAAAACTGTTTTGGTATTTGCCTTCTATGTATATAAATATTATAAATTAATTTGTTCATTGGAGTGCAAGGGAGATATGCCCATCCCTAATTGCATGTTTGAGTCTGGAAGACAATCAGTTGGTTCAAACGGGATTTTAGAAGAATATTGGAATAAAATCAGGCTACGTCTGTGGAAAAAACAGAGGTAATGTTTCAGCCAGTGATGTTTCATCAGGCAGTTCTGATGAAATGCCCAACTATTTTTAGTTTTATTTTAGATTTCTACTGTCCGCAGTTTTTTTTATAGATATGTGTTAGAAGGGAGAAGAGGCAAAATGGCAGCATGTAGCAAAAGTTTGTTGGTGGACAGGGAACAGGATTAATGGTTCATAATTTTGAATGGTGAACTCTTGGATTAGATGTAATTCGGAGTTTGTTTGTGCCTGCAACATGACTAATGCTTGATTTGTTTTTCTTTCACAGTGGTATTGCTTGGATCAAGTTTGTAAACAATGAAGAACTTTTTAATGATGTTCTGTTGCAGCTTCAGGAGGGAAATCTGAAATGTGCAGAGTACATTTGGTTAAGGCACCAGGTGATATTGGCTAAACGTTGTGTTGGCCTTGTGTGTTGAAAGATGCTTTCCATTGCAGTGTACTACATGATGATTTATGTTCATATCCTACTTACTAAATTGGTGACCTGCAGGCTGATTTGTCTTATGACATTTAAATTTGAAATGCAACCACAGATGCCTTGCCTTCTGTTCCTTCTGCGTGTTAGTTTGAAGCTATCAATTGTTCAGTAGCATTATTTTCACTTTCCAAGGGACTAGACAGCTGGATGGCATGAAATCTTGATTTCACCTACTGACTGGAATGTGGTAATAAAATAATAATCTTAAAGGACTTTTAATTCTAGTAATGAGAGTTCAAATCTCAGTCTGATCAATTGAATTCAGTTTAGCTTTTTTTAAAATCTGGAATTAAAAATGCTAGTACCAGTTAAAGTAACCACAGAGCTTTTGGATTGTTTGAGGGCAGTGTTGTCTAGTAGAAAGCTCACTAATCACAGACGTGGCTCCAATGACAAGTTTTTAAACTTCTGCACTAATTTTAGTGCATTAGGTTACTGTAACTAGCTTACTATACATGCAAACTTATTTTGTGTATATTTACTCATATAGATACTTTCATTACTTAATCCAGTTTCTCGTTGAACAAAGTTTTAATTTTGGTATGAATCTGTCACATACTGCATTTCTTACTGCAGCCACTTTGTTTTTGTCCACCAGTTGAGTGGCGCCTTAACTTCATCAAACTGATTGCTTAGAATGCACAATCCTGGCTCTCACAACAAAACATTCAAATTAGCCTGTAATGTCCATCTAGAATAAGGCTGGGAGCTGGCTTACTCTTTGCTGTAACATGCTTTGTTAGAGCTGTTCCTTATTGGTTTGCTTTCTTCTGCTGGCCTGCATTGGCTATTTGGTTGAGTTAACTACATTGCTTCTTGCTCAAGACAACATTACTTATATTTTTAGGTAGAACAGCCATGCTACATCTGTTGCATATATTTTTTAAATTAAATATTCAGGAAAAAAGGAAGTATATTGCATGCAACAATCAGGATTTTAAAGATGAGTTAGTTATAAGTCAGGCTTAACATATCTTCTGTGTTGTTTTAGTCACACTGGAATGATTTTGTTGAATTTTATGGTTTGAACAGTAAGAGTTTTGCTCTTAAGACCATTTTTCAATTTCAGGTGGAGTTTGAAAACAAATTTGATTTGAAAAGACTACAGAATTTCCTAGATTCTCTCCCTGCAAGCCTCCCTTCACAAGAACTAAGTCTCTGGTTCAGAAATGTGATAATTCCCTTTGTCTTGAGGATTGTTCCTGAGGGAAAGGTAATGATGGATAGTAGTTGTGATAAAGAAATGCTATTTCTTTTCGCTTTGCACCGAGTGTAACATTTTTGTTTCCTTCAACTTCTGCAGAAAATTCTGGCAAAATGGTTGGAGCACAGAGCCCGGAGTCTTGAACTAACTGAGAAGGTAATTATTGCAACAGTTTGGATGGATTCACTTACGCACCCTGAGGATGAAACCAGATCGACAGTCTTTTCATTAACAATTTTTAAAAATCATTTCAATGATATCCTTAAATATCAAAAGTAAAAGTTACAAAATATTTTTTCAAATTGAAACCTAACTATCATTAAAGCAAGGACTGAGTGCTTTATTATCTGAAACAAAAAGTTATGAAAAACAACTAACTATTCCATGTTTCATCTAAATAAAGAGCATAAGATTCCACATATGTGCTCACAACACCCAGTTTTACCTCAACTAAGTTCCCTCTGATTTGATATATTGCTTATCCAATGTGAGCATTGGAATTTTCTGAAATTAAATACTGGGAAGCCTGGAGTCTCACAATACTTTCTGTCCCATCCCACTCTTTGAGGCTGAGCCAGACACAACCATGGTGTGCTATGTCTGAGCTGAATTACTTTATATCCTCTATTGCTAGGAGCACCTGCTTCCACTTTGGTGATTGCCTGTCTTTACCCGTGCTTAAATCTACCTGCTGCTGAAACTCTACTCCATGCCTGTACTACTTTTCATTTACATTATTCTGATGCCCTCTTGGCCAGCCTCCTATTTACAATCTTGCTTGACTTGAGCTGCTCAGTAATTCTGCTACTTCTATCCTAACTCTAACCAGGTTCGATTTACCTATCATTTGTGCGCTTGCTGATCAACATTGACTCATCATTTGGCAATGCCTCAATTTTAAAATTCTCATTCTTACAGTCTCACTTCTTTCTATCTCTGTAACCTTCTTCAGGCTAAAGAATCTACAAGGCCACCACAGTCTTCCTCAATACCAGTTTGCTTTGCCGCTGGCATCTGTGTGTCAGCTTTCGAATATCTCCTTAACCCTCCCATCTCTCTGCCCTACTTTCCTCCTTTTACAAGGCTCCATAAAATCTACTATTGCCTTTTAATATCTCCTTGGTCTAAAATATTGTTTTGTAATCACTCTTATGAAGCACAGTGGGGATCACAGTTATGTTAAAGACAGTCCATAAATACAATTTGTTCTGTGTGGATTATTTATCAATTTAAATCCATATTCTGCAGGAAATTGCAAAATCTATATTGATTTTGATTTTGATGTTATAGGCCCTTATGTCTTGACTAAATGTTGTTTCTCATTTTAATGCAAACTTGAGAAATGTTGCAAATATTGAAATTGTCATTATTGTTGTTTTTACGTACACTTCCAGGCAAGCTGGCCAGAAAATGGATTGCGGATGGCGGAACTGTACTTTGTAGCGAAAAAGCCAAATGAATTTGAGCTTCTTACAGCTGGACTTTGGATTCCATTTGTATGATTAACTAATCTTTGCATTGGTTTCTTCAATATAACTGAATATATGTTTTGAGAAGGCATTTGAAAGCATGGAGAAAGGAGGCAAAGAGGTATAGGAAAGGAATTCCAGATAGAAGTGATGATATAATTGAAATCTGGCATTCCTTTCATTTCACAATTGGTGTCAGAATTGGAAGAAGAGATTATGTCTTTTAGATTAGGATTGGGTAAAACAGCATAGAGATTTGCAGATGAGAATGAACTGGATTTCTTCTGGGAATAGGAAGTTGTAGTGAGCTGGAGTGGTCTGCACAGGTTCTACTGCAGGATAGGGAGCCGGCAATTAAATTTCAGATGAGCAGGAGTTTTGGAAGGTGGAGTTTTAAATTTGAATCTACAGCTGGAAAGTGGTTACTTGTGTGCAATTGAAGCAAGCAAGCACTGTTGAGGAGGTGGAAATAAATGAAAATGGTGCCAGTGAAACTGAACAATTAGTCGGAAAGCACATCTAGTTTATGTACAGTCTGGACAAAATATTTGTTCTCTTGAAAACTTAGTGTAGCAGGAGCATCACCTTAGCTTAAATGAAAGTACGTAACCTAGTCTTCTGGCCACTTTGGTTTTGATCCTAAAGAATGAGTAGGATCTTTACTATTCACATTCACATTCAAACAACTGTGTACCAAAAAACTGTGTTTGAATAACTCCATTGGCTGGACAGCTGGTTTGCAATGCAAGGTAATTCGAACAGCATAGGTTAGATTACCTTTAAAGTCTCTGCTACTCAGCCTCCCCCATCACCTGAGTCTTGGACCCTCAGATTAAACCACCAAAAGTCATCTTTCTCTAATGAGAGAGCCGTATGGTCCACAACAATTCTTACAGCTCTTGCAAGTAGTCTATTCCAAAGTGCAGCTTAAATAGTGTAAAACACAGAACTGAATATCTTTCCTGTTTTAGAGTGCTTCTGACCCTGCATGGTGTGATCTTATTTGAACATTTAAAGTACATTCTGCAACAAACGAAAATGATAATAGTTTCGGCATGAGAGAGCTTCTGAAATAAGCTTTAAATATTTCTGTCTGTTGGGATCAAGCTTTAGCTTTATTTTAACTTGTGTACCTTAATGTTAAAATTGGTTTGAAGTTCTGTGTTGACTGATAGTTCCATTTTTAAGACTTTGAGTGAATGCCTCCTTGACAATATGTGTTTAGTTTCAAGGATTAACAGAGGGTTACAGGATGGAGTGGATCTGGGTAGAATTCTCTTTGGAGGGTCAGCGCAGACTTGATGGGCTGTGTAGCTCGTTCTGCACTGTAGGGTTACTACTCTATGATTCTATGATAAATGCAAATTTACTTCCAAGCAGCTATTGGTACCAACATAGATTATCAGCAATGTTAGTTACAAGGAGGATGATGTTGGATGACCTTTTTCTAATGTATCAAGTGCATTAGTACATCCTATCAACTGAAATCCCACATTGGAAAATAATCAGCGCAAGCTAATATAATTAAATGCCCTCTGAATATAGAATTTTTATAGGGTTCCCTAATGGAAACCAAATTATGCATTCGCATACCAGAGTTAAGAGGAAAATGCTCCTGAAATTTTAGTTTTGTTAATAACATACATAGGGAACTATTCAGAGTGGATGGAATGTTTTATTGAATTACTATGCTTAGTGAGCTATGCTTTTTGTTACATGACACCTTTCAAAAACATCAGAACTGATTTTAATCAATTTTTTTGGGGAAGTGGAATTCCATTTTCTTCATTTCCATTGGAACCTTTTGTCCTACAAAATAAAACTGGAATTTTTGAAGGTAAGTTTAAATTCAGTGCAATAAATTTGCAATAAAAAATGTAGAGCATGAAATGGTTACAAAAATTTTCTGGCTTAAAGTGGAAAAATGTTTCTATGGACATTCAAAGTGTATAATGCAGCAAGAGTGTAAAGGCACTTTTCACTGCTTCCATAAATTGGATTGAAGAAGCTCTGAGCAGCTTATCACCAAATTTGTTTTTGGGTATCTGCACCATCTTGTGCACCACTAAAGATCAGAAAGTCCCCATTTCAATCTTTATGCTTTGTGCAGAGTCAGTTGATTTTTCTAGGCAGCAATATGGCTGTTATTATTGATCTTTGCCAGTTATAAACAACCAGCCTAAAACAGTAAAACACTTGTACATTTCCATTCTAATGTGCGTTAGTGCCTTTATGAAAGAGGGAAATTATGTGGGGAGGAATGGGAGAGTAAACTTTAAAAAGATAACAGTTTTTGAATTTTGAAATGATTAAATAAATTGATTCAGCTTTTCTGTTTCATTTGTCTTCAATTCAGAAAAAAGACATGGATTGTGAGGAAGTGTACCAGTTAAAGATATTGGTTAACAATCTGCAGGAGCTCGTTGATCTCCACAGAAAGTATAACTGCAAACTGGCACTTTCAGAGTTTGAAAAAGTAAGTGGTTCATTACATGAAGTACAGGCCAGGAAAATGGATTGTTAATTTTGTATATCCAGAATTGGTACATTCGAACAATGTTGTAAGTAGAAAAGCGTTTTTCTGACTTGTTTGTCTTTATTGTAAAATATTTGCTAATACTTTTAACATAGGCTTAATACAGTACAATCCTTATACATTACAGATAAGCCTTAGTAACTGAATGTTCAGGTTATTTAAAATAGTTGTTGAGCACTGGATCAATCATCTGACACTAAATTCGGAGCAAAATGATCTTGTTTACAATTTTGTTAAATATTTGGTGCAAATTAATCATGCAATGAGCTGATGCCTACCCTAGTGAATAAAACTGTAAAGAATTTTAATCATATTCTTTTGAAATTACAATATCAGATTTTAAATTGTGTAATCAGTATATAACAAGATGATGTAACTGGAATTATACTTCCTTTTATATGTTATGCAATTTACCAAAAGCTAATAACTTGATTTGCTTATTAGGAAACTACAGCAACAATTGTATTTCGCATGTTGGATAGGGTTCTGGCTCCAGAGCTTATTCCATCAACCCTTGAAAAGGTTATACAGCCTTATATAGCAAGGCACAACTTACAGAAGGAAGAGCTGCTGTTGCATTACATAAAGGTGACTACTATTCTACAGTGACTTTATGACAAAAATAATCAAAGTTGCAAATGCAATAGCTAATTGGTAATGTGATTTGTTGTCAACTGTTTAACTGGAGAAATATGTTTTAAAAATTAATAACTCTGCTAGTAAAAGTATTAGGAATCATACAAAAGTGGTTGCAGGGAGTTGAATTTTATTATCTTTAAAAAATACTTCATACAGAGTTCTGTAATTGTATTTAGTTAACAGTTATGCCCAATACAAGCAAAAGGTAAAATATTCCATTGAAAAAATAATGTAAGTGTAGTGATTGTTACAAAAGTTAGCCAAGTGGACCTCATAGAATAAGAGTTCCCTGATTGGAACTGTTGATCTGGTCCAATCAGACAGCCCTGGATGACAGATATGAACAAGGGTGCCAGAGGTTCTGTTCACACTGACAGCTGGCTCTAAGGGAGCTGGATCACAGTTAAGGAGTCTCTATGTGTAAAGAAAGGTGACTTGGTGATGGTCTCTATGGGGTTATTTCAGAAGGAATACATTCATTTTGAATTTCGGAGAGGAACAACATATTTTTAAATACTTTATTCCTAAAACTTTGCTCATGCTGTGTCTGTTCGTGGGATAATTAAAGATGAGGAAAGTCATTCATCTGTCATGGGTAATGATTCAATCTAATCTGCACCATCCAGTTGTTATATAATTGCAGGGATTTTGCAGCTAGTACTCCATGCCTAGGTTCATTCCATGTACTAGACACTGTGTAAAAATAGCTCATTAGTTTTAAATTTGGCTTCATAATATCGTAGAATATGTGATTCATTGCATGTGATCCATTAGCATTGAAAAATCTTTCTCTACCTTCGTATATGTTCTTGTATACTTCTCTCAATCACCTCTTCACGTTTGAAATGTTGTATTTTTCTGAGCATTTCCTAACCTCTGTCCTAGAATGCCTTGGAGGGTATTTCCTGAAAGACATTCTGCAATTGAATGTCTCCTTTTCATCTTTGATCAGAAGCGGATACTGCTGTCCAGTGACAGCAATGCACAGTTTGATGGAGTCTTTTTCTCTTTCACCAAGCAGTGGACACTTTGATGTTAGAAATATTTAATAAATTTTGGGAAAGCTGCCCTGCTCTTTTCATATTGTAACTATGGCTGGAATTTTGATGACCAGGTGGGGAGCTCAGTTGGGAAATTTATCAACTCAGCAAACACCATTTCCATAGAAATAGCCCCATCATCCTCTATTTTTGCTTCAGCAAGATGTAAGAAGGATGCAGTCAGACCTGATGACCCTCGAAGCAGTTTGGATGAATCACATGACTGAGGTGGGCTGGCTAGAAGGCTTATCCTGGTTTCCTGGGACTTCAACTGGGAATGAGAAGGGGCAATCCCAGAAGTTGGTCCCATACACAATTTTAAAGGCCTTTGGAGTTGGCCTGACTTTGTGAAAATCAGGTTTTTTGTGCATTAAACTACGTACTAAACTGCGCTTTCGTGTCGGTGGGCAGTGTTTGTGCTTTTGAACAGACAAAGAAACTGGGTTTTTAGAACCTTTTTTTTGAGCTAAAATTACATTTTTGTGAACCCATTGGAAAAGTAGGTCTGCCATCTAATAGCCTTTTTCTTTAGTATTAGAATAGTTTCAAAACCTTGGTAAGATGGCTATTCTAGCTGAAGGTTTCCACAGTAGATGAAGACCACTTGAATTGTAGCTGAAAATCCTGTAATGTGCATTCTAGTCCACAAGTTAATTGGAGGCAAATCGTAAACCTCAAAGTGTAAGTCAAATATAGAGGCTCAGAAGGAGTAAAAGTGGAATTTTTTTTAGGGTGTCTGACTTCACTTACTGGGAAAGATTCTGGATTCCAGCTGCATTTCAGAATGAAGCTTCAATACCAGCCTAGCATGACATTCATTTGACATTTTGAGTGCTGTGACTCTTCAGAAAAAGACTCAAAATGTTAACATTTTCTCTCCATGGTTGTTATTGAGTTTCTGCTGTATTTGCTATTTTTCTATGTTTCAGATCTTGAACATCCTCAGTTCCTTGTTTTATATTATTGTGAAATTGATTTGTACAGTTTGTAGACTTGTGGTGTGCATGTAGCTCCTGCAGACAATTGTAAGTCTGGTTTTCTTGATGTAGCTTGTATTTTACAGTTTTCAAATGGAATATATCCTTAATGACTAAGATGCCTAAGTAACACATTACTGTCATATTTTCGACAGGATTTGCTAGAACGATGTAGTTCACGTTCAGCCTCTCTCTTTGAAACTGCATGGGAGGCCAAAGCCATGGCTGTACTGGGCTGTATGACTGAAATTGATGTAGGTATCCAATGCACAACGTTATGGTACACAAGTAACTTTCTTTTATTATTGTTAATGGAGAGAGAAAAATGAAGTGATGTAATAATGTGAAGTATGTGTCCACAAAGGCAAGATAACTCTGCTAGTGCAGAGGAGCTTGGGAGCATTTTGACCCTCTGTTCTGTGGGTGCTATTTGATGGATTGGAATAACACTGGAATAATTTTAGTTGTTAATGACATTATCATTTTTTTTAGATTTTGTGCTAGTAGTTGGTAATGGTCATTTTCCTTCACAGCTAATCTTTGACGCAGTGCTACAGATAATGTATGGAGCAGTAGTGCCTTGGAGCAATGCAGTGGAACAGCTTGTCAAGCAGCATTTGGAAATGAATCATCCCAAGTATGTTTCTTTTCAGAATTAAGGTGAATTTAATATGGTTGCATTATTTGAGACTGTGACTTTGAGGTGATACTCATATAAAATTGTAGTGACCCAGCGCTATCCTGGCTGAAATGAGCTAATTCACCATCAGAGTGAACATTCTCAGTATGATTTTTAGGCAGTCTTACCTGGATACTGAACTGAAAGTTTCCAATACTGAATTGAATATTTTGATGAGTTAATTGTGGAAATGAAGGAGGCATGTAGCAACAATGGGAAATGTTTAGGCTTTGAAGCCAATGGAGTGATTTGACCACAATTTTGAAAAGTTTTGTGGTACAATACCCAACACTGCTGCCCTCCCACCACAGGCACCACTGTGGGGTTGCAGGATGAACAACAATGCTGGCTGTGAAATGGAGACTTGCATTTGACATTCCTGGGATCGGTGACAAGGTTTCTTTAAATGTGTGGGGTTTTGTGCCTCTTGGCATGGCCTACTCCATGAGCTGAGAGGTGCAATCACTGACACCATCAGAGCCTCCAAAATGCTAGGTGTCTCAGTTGGTCTTCGTGCGTGTATCCCAGATATTATATCTACCATCCTGCTCAACAATTCTACCTGCCTCGGCCCTCAATTTTCACTCCAGGGTTGTATAAGGTGTAAAGTTTTAAAGTGGGTTCACAGCAAAAAATTGTTTGGAAAGAACTGGCTTTTAACATCTAATCAATACATTTCCCATTGCTGCCTTCCGTGTGAATCTATACAATCTATCAAAGCATTAATTGTGACTTCAGACCTTATCTAAAATGTTTGATAAATAACCAATGATGTTGTTGTTAGGGTGAAGTTGTTGCAAGAAAGCTACAGGCTTATGGAGATGAAGAAATTGTTAAGAGGTTATGGAATACGGAACTTTGACATGTTCAATGATCATGAGATAATGGTAGGATTGTAAATTTAATATATTGTTATAAACAAATTATATGTGAACATGTTGATAGGTTTAGATTCGGAATAAATTACAGTTGCAGAAACAAAGTTTTAAAATCAAAAATAAAACTTGGTCGGAGTCATGTTAGGCATTCCATTCTTGTACAGGTGCTCAGGTTGTAGCATTTATACATTGATTTGTGTTATTTTGATTTTCTTGCCATTCTTCAGTCACCAAGTATCGAGCCATGTCTAAACTTCTTATGTTGTTATTTTATACAGATTTATTTTGAAATTTAAATTTAATATTTAAGGATTACTTTTAGGATATTGTCTTCTATTCATGAAGAATCAAGTAACTCCTGCCTTACATCAAGCCCTAATATATTCTTTTAGTGTCTATCTTTAAATATGAAGGATGTCACTTTTGACGTACCTTGATTTTCAGTAATTATTGTAATCTGTTCTTTTGATCAGTGGTTGGTAAAGTTCATCTTGAATCAGGACCAGTCATCATCATTGGATGATGCTTTGAAAGTGGTTCATGCCTACCTGTTGTCTCCGGTTGAAGTCTATTTCCTCCACTTAAAACACTTAGCATCTAATGATGATGTAAGTATTCCTTTATGTGTTCACATTTGTGTCAACTGGTGTGGATTTCTGCTTGTCATAACTTTTTGGTAAATTCTAAATATGCAGGTATAAATATAAATTGGAAGAAAAACAATAATGGATAGTGTCAAAAGTTTTTCGGTCATAGTTGAATTTCCTCATCACCGTCCCTCATAATTTTTGATCAATTGACTTGTTAGGAAGCATTTGTCAAAAATTCTGTTTGGAGGTTTAGGTACATATATTGATGACCTGCAATGGAATATCCTCTCTTTTAGAGGGCAGGATACAATGTTGTCAAATGGGGAAGATGTCCAATTTGATTGGTATCTAGATGAATATTAATCTAGCCAGATTATACCAATGCATCCCTTTTAAAATGGAGAGAGCTAAACAATTTTTTTATTTGCTAGCCTGGAACATATCATTGTTTTGTGTTTAAGCATATGTTTAGGCAAAAAAATTAATTAAGTATTTAGGGCATTTAAGCAATATTAAATATATTTTCCAGTGAACAGGAAATTTTAAATGTTCTTCCTTAATATTTTAAAAATTAGATTCTTAATAAATTTTGAGTGAAGGCAGATTCAGACCTGGACTTTGAGAGGAAGAAGTATTGTAGTTTTAACTGTTTGTTACATATCAATAAAGTTATTCCATTAATCTTAATTTATAATCCCCTTATAATGGCATACTATTTTATAATGTGGCTAGATTCTAATACGTGTAGCAAAAGCCACTAAATTTCTATGCCTAAATATCATGGACTAATATAGTAGAGAAACAGACTCTTTGGTCCAACTCCTTCATGCCGACCAAGTTTCCCAAACTAAACTAGTCCCACTTGTCTGCATTTGGCCCACATTCCTCTCTAAATTTTCCCTAATCATGTATCTTTCTAAATGTCTTTTAAATGTTGTAATTGTACCTCATCTACCACTTCCTCTGGCAGTTCATTCCATATGTGTGTGAAAAAGTTGCTTTTTGGGTCCCTTTTAAATCTTTCTCCTCTCTCCTTAAAAGTATGCCCCTAGTTTTGAACTTCCTCACCTGGGGGAAAAGACCTTTTGCTATTCATTGTATCTATGCCCCTCATGATTTTATAACCTCTATAAGATCACCCCCTTCTAAGTTCCAGTGAAAGAAGTCCCAGTCTATCCAGTCTCTCCTCATAACTCAACACCCTCCAATCCCAGCAATATCCTGATAAATCTTTTCTGAAATCTCTCCAATTAATTAATATCCTTTCTTGAGTCAAACATCCAAAACTTGGGCATGGACCTTGACCCATCTTGGACTGAGATGTTTTCTCTGACAAGGACTGATTTTTTCCCTTGACCTTCAATTGAATTTTACATCTGAGACATGTCAGTCTGACTCTGAATCTCCTTTGCTCTGGCTTCAAGCATGTTGTGTGGAGTACTCTACTTGTATTCCACCTTTCCAAGTCATCAGACTCATTTGATTCTTCACAACTCTCTTCATAAACTTCTGAAGATAAAACATGATCTATATGTACAAACCTAACCTTTCCAACCACCAAACATCATCACTGAATATGTGTGAGGACTATATATTTTCACATGTCTCTCTGGCAGCCACTTCAGCCATCTGTGGTGTTATCCTTTCAACTAGTTAAACTTCAGACTTCTTTCTTTCGCTCACTCCACCCCTTTAATGACCCCTTTTCTGTCAGGATTGTTTTTATTCTGCTGACTGCTGATGTTGCTTCTGCAATCGAAACCTCATTCAAGTCTGCCTTTTAAAAAACAATTCAGCTGGCATTCTACCTATGGTATTGATGTGTCTTAGGTTAAACAAATAAAAAATTGTCTATTTGTGATTCAGTGGTATCTAAATGTTTCTTTCAGTTTGTATCTAGCATTCATGTAACAAGCACACACTTAATGATTTGTAGTGTGCCCCTTTTTCCTCCATTCAAAGCAAAATAAAAACTAATGTGTTTTGTCTCATTTGATCTCGTGAGATCTGAAAACTCCTGAGTCAAAACTCAGGTCTGTTGTTTCCTCTGGGAATTCGTAAGCAGCAATCAAACATCCCTGTGGAAGGAACAGATGCGACAGGGATGGAGAAACTGGGACAAAGGAATGATGTTCTTACAGAAAGCAGGATGTGAAGTCTGTAAAGATTTATTAATTGTTTGATTCATGAGAATTGCAATTCACTTCAAATAGCTCTCTATTGCAATGAATAGCTTTTATCTTTCAAATTCTGCAACATTAATATACAGCCTTTGCCACACTTAACTTGCATGGTTTGCAAAGTTACCAAAAGTGGCTTCTTTACTACCCCCTGACATACTCTTCATTGTTTCACAGCGTTGTCTATGTCCTTACCTAATTCTGCTCAACGAAGATAGCTTCTCGCTAGACTCTTTGTCAAACTCAGCCCCAAATGTTGTTGATGAAGATCACAAAAGTGAGGAGGGATGATTGGCGTTGTTTCTTGTTTCATGGTTGTTCATAACAAATATCTGTATTTCTTTTTTAGCAAGTAGCTATCACACTTTGATTAAACTAAGTTAACCAGATCAAAACACGAGGAAAGCTAATTCCAAGGTTTTCTTGAGTGAAGGAGAGTAGAGTTTTATTGTCTAGTAAACTCGAGAAAAATAAGAAAACACAACATCAGACACGTTCACACAAATGGGTTAAAAGCTTACAGTGAAGGTGGAAAGGATTTGTCATGCAGACAGAAAGTAAATACTAATGCAGCTGAAAGTTTTTTTTTAAAGAATCTTTGCTTTGTGAGAATGAAAAATGAATCCAACGATTTAGCAGCTAAAACACTCAAAACTATACCATACATCCTTAACATATTCTACTATACATCCTCACATCCTGCTTTCTGTAAGGATACCATTCCATACTCCCAGTTTCTCCATCCCTGTCGCATCTGTTCCTTCCACAGGGATGCCTCAAGAAATGTTCACCTTTTTTCTTCAACTGAAGATTTCCTGCCACCTTGGCTGACAGCCCTTGACTGTGTCTGACCCATTTCCTGTACTTCTGCCGTCAGCCCTTCTCTTCCCTCCCACAACAACAATCCCCCCGGTCTTCACCTTTCCATTCTACTGGCCTCTGCATCCAAAGGATCGTAACCTGCCGTTTTCACTAGCTCCAGTGATATGACATCGCCAGACTCTCATTCGCCTCTCATCAGCGTCCCTTAGGGACAGTTCCTTCCACCTTGCCCTGGTTCACTCCTCCATTCCCAACACTTCTCACCAAACCCACAGTACTTTCCTGTACAACCACAAAGGGTGCAACATTTGCTTGTTTATATACATTCCAGGTGAGGCTGTGATTTTCCTGTACTTAACTCAATCTCGACAACTCTATTTGCTTCTCATAATGTGGTCTTCTCTACACTGGGGAAATGAAACATGGACTGGGTGACCGCTTTGTGGAACACTTACACTGTCGGTATAAATTATCCCAACCTTCCAGTTGCCTGCCACTTCAACACACCACCTTAGCTAACGTTTCTGTCTCCGGCCTGCTGCAGTGCCCTGGTGAGATTCAACACAAGCTGGAAGAGCAAAACTTAATCTTTCACTTGGGAACTTTACAGCCCTTCAGGATTCAATATCAAGTTTAATTGTTTCAGAGCATGGCTACTTCCTTCCATGCCCATTGCCCACCCTCAAATCTCAGGTCCTGTCATGAAATGGGTTGTTTTCAGCACAGCCAACCCATTTTCACCCACTCATAACTCCCATTATCACTCGTCTAGCTTCTTTTCTTCCCTGGCTTATTGTCCCAATCCCTTTGTCTGCCTAACTTTTTTTCTCTTGAACTATGGGCTCCCTCTCCACTTACCTGCTCCTTTCCTGCCATTACCATGAATGCCACCTTTCCTCTCTGCTATTAATTCTGAAGAAAGGTCACTGAACTCAAAACATTAACTCTACTTTCTCTTCACAAATCTGTAGCACCTGCTGAGTTACTCCAGCAATTTCTGATTCTGTGTGTTTCACATTTCCAGCAACTGCAGTGTCTTGTCTTATTTATTTAGCTGGTGTCTTATTTGTTCCACAATGGCAAACCTGAAATTCTCAATAAATCATGATTATTGTTCCAAGTTATTTTTCATCCGCTATTTTCTAAGCTTGAGAGGAATTGTGATAGAGATGCAGGGAAGGAAAGAAGAGCTTTCAGTATCTTTGCTTTTGTTAGTCCATGTTGCTTTCTGTGTCCTTTGCTCAAAGGCTGCTCTTGAGATACTGTTCATTTTGCAGATTCTGTTTTAGTGTGTCATTGTTTTCTTCTAAGTGCAACAAATGTAGGCTCGCTAGAAGCTTATTCAAGTCTAATTTCTTTGAATAGGGACATTTGCAATTGCACCTTGTTGCCAAAGTTGTGCTACTAGTCGAGAGAGGCATCTGGAGGCTTTTAATATCTAAACTTCGTCTCTCTCATCTTCTGCCCTGTTTTATCTCATCTCAATGCCCCAAATGACTATCCTTACGGTTTCAACTTGTATTTATAATTTTAAAAAGAAATGACTAAACATGCCTGCCTTTTTCCTCTTTTAACAGAGAGATAGCTGCCTCAGTTTGCTGAAGTCTCTTACATTGGAGGAAGCTGAGAGCACCATAATGCGTTTAATCACTTGGGCACAGTTGAAAATCCAAACTCAACCTGAAGATCCTGAGGTAAGATCATGATGATAATTCCTTAAGAAATGTCATCTTCTGTTCTTATATGATGGAATGAGATTAACATTCTGATTATAAACAAAGTGCAGATTAAATATTATATCATGCATAGTTATTTTGGTGCTGTGTATCTTCAGAAATGGTCATCTTTCCCTTTCACCCAGGAGGCATTAGATGCCATCTGGGATATGGTGCCATAACTGATGACCTTCTCTGCTACCTTGCTCAAACTTTTATCCAATTTGAGCTTTGTTGAGCGTTGGTAAAATATTGGATGATGGGATGAGCAGTAACTCAGATTTGTACCTTTATGCTGTCTTGCAATATGAATGCTCATATACTTTTTGAAAAGATCAATACGTAACAATCGCAGCTGATTTTACAAATCTCGCTGAAGCTATTGATGGCATCCCCTACTGCTGTTCTGACTGCTCTGAAAATCTGTTTCATTATTTTAAAAAAAAGTAAAGATAATAAGAACCAAGGAATAGGAATAGACCATTTAACCTTGCAAGTCTTTTCAGTCATGCATCTGTGACCTATCTCAAGAAACTTTTCTTTGCCTCCTGTCACTTAATATCTTTGGTTAACAAAAATCTGTTAATCTCAGACTTCAAATTAATCATTGAGATAGCATCAATTGTCATTTATAAAAGATAATTCCAAATTTATACCATTCTCTTAGAAATATTTCCTCATCTTCTTGACAGATTTGACTCTAGTTTTTAGACTGTCTTACTTGTAAAAGTAAAAGTATTTGTCTGTATAACAATGTATGAATTCCATTGACTGATTTGATATTGTTTATATTTTAGTGGAAGAAGCATCTGGTGTCAGTTGCAAAGACAATCGTGGAGATTATTAAATTTTTGCTGAGGAATCAAAAGGGTAATGTTTCTGTTGTTTTAGACATCTATAGCTAATATTAAATTTACATTGCATTAACATGAATTGTTTTGCATTTCAGGAAATACTGTACAAAAGGAAACATATGAAAACTTTTTAAATAAGTTTGAAACAATTGCAAATTTACAAGTAAGTATTCTGTAATATTGTTGAACGTATGCATCAAAAATATTTGGATTTACTGATTTAAATTTAACTGAAGTTCTGCTTGAAAATTTCATTCAAATTTCTAGTGGTCAAAACTCCTGAGGGTTCAGCACAATATCACTCAGACATGATTTGGAAATGATCAAAACTAATATGATAGAATGTATCATTGAAGTTGAGTTTAAGATATCTAGTTTGATATTAATGTATAATAGAGATTCAGCCAGAAGACGATTCATTTATGCTGACCATGGTGAATTTGGAGTGTGAATTCTGACGTTAGTTGCTCAAAGTGAACATTGGTATCATGTTGTTGATGTGGCTTGCAATTTTAAGCAAATCCAATATGCTTTATCTGTGTCTTCATGAAGTTGTCTTTCCATGCTCTCAGAATATCTCATGGCATGGAGGGTCAACAAGCTTTTTGAAGTGAAATCACTATTTGCACTTGAGAGAACAGGGAAGACACTGCAAGGGCCCACAAATATTCAATGTGGGGAGCTGGTGGACTAACGCTAATGCTAACCTCACTGCATTATTAAATGAGAAATCAGACTAATATTCTGGGGACATGCATTTAAATCCTACCATGGAATGTGATGAAATTTCCTTCTTTTTTTGAAAGGAAATCTGCCATCCTTACCTAACCTGGTCAGACTCCCAGCAATGTGGATCTTAACAGTCCCCTGAAATGGCCTAGGAAGCCACTAAGTATCAAATTACTATGAAGTCTAAGTAAAGGAATGAAATTGGACAGAACACCTGACAGCAACGTAGGCTCCAGAAGCTACAATGACAAGCACAATCCTGTCAACCCTGAAAAGTCGTCTTTACCGACATCTTGGAGCTTGAGCCAAAATAAGTTGCACTGGGAACCATTAATATTGACTCCAACCACCATGACATTTCATTGCATCAAATCAAACATGGGCAAGGAAACGTTCTGCTGATTACCATGTACTGTCCTCGCCTCCGCAAAAGAATAAGTACTCCTTAATGAACAAAAACAGAAGTTGCTGGAAAAACACAGCAGGTCTGGCAGCATCTGAAGAAAAAAAAAATCACAGAGTTACCATTTTGGGTCCGATGACCCTTCCTCAGAACTGATGGTAGCTAGGAAAATATCGGTTTATATGCAGAAGATAGAGAGGGGTGTGGGAAAAGGAGTAAACAATAGGTGGGGATAGTGCCCAAAGAGACAAAGAAGATGATAACGATCTGGCTAGGAGGGTTAATGGAGACTGTTAGTAGGTAACAATGGGTAGTGTGTAATGGCAGACTATGTGATAACAAGGCCTGGTGTGTGGGGTAGAGGGCTAGGACATGGGAGAGTTCAGGCCCTAAAATTACTGAACTCTATTGAGTCCGGGGGGCTGCAGGGTCCCCAAGCGGAAAATGAGGTGTATTCTTCCAGCTTGCGCTGAACTTTGCTGAAACACTACAGCAAACCTGAGACAGAAATGTTGGCCAGGCCACAGGGTGTTGTGTTAAAGTGGCAGGCAATTGGAGGCTCAGGGTCTTTTTTGTGGCTAGAACGTAGATGTTCTTCGAAGCAGTCACCCAGTCTATGCTTCGTTTCCCCAATGTAGAGGAGACCGTGTTGTGAGCAGCGAATGCAGTAGACTAGATTGTGGGAAGTGCAGGTGAAGTGCTGCTTCACCTGGAAGGTATATTTGGGCCCATGCATGCTGAGGAGGGAGGAGATAAATGGGCAGGTGTTACACCTTCGGCAGTTGCAGGGGAAAGTGCAATAGTGCTGTGGGAGGCTGTGGAAAGTGAAGGAAGAGTGGACCAGGGTGTCCCAGAGGGAACGGTCCCTGCGGAAGGCAGACACGGGAGGGGAGGGGAATATGTGTCTGCTGGTGGCATCTCGCTGGAGGTGGCAAAAATGGTGTCTGGTGATCTTCTGGATGTGGATGCTGGTGGGATGGTAGGGAAGGACAAGGGGAACCCTATTGCTGTTATAGGCGGGAAGAGAGGGTTGACGGTGGGAGTGCATGAGATGGGTACTCCTCCATGTTGAACACGACTTGGAGAAGGCACTGAATACCAGTTCACTGTAGTGATAGCAAGAAACTGCTGAAGGTACTGAATACTAAAGGTACGATGCTCTACAACTAGTCACACTAGCCAGACCTTTCCAGTACAGCTGCAACACTGGCATCTATCCAGCGCTTTTGAAAATTGTC
>NW_025967744.1:20100-25000 GCF_021869965.1 Rhincodon typus | reverse complement strand
ATTATAATTCAGTCTCCCATTGCAGCCTTTCCTTTTGAAATGTGATTGCCTGATGTTCCTTGACAACTTGCAGGTCCGACATGCCATGGTCTCTCTTGAGACTAAACATAATTGACACCAAAATTATCTAGGCAGTCACTCAATTACATTCTCAGAATCCATATTCCTAGCTATCTTTGACTTATGTGTCCTTTTTTTGTAAAGATTGAACTCAAAAGTCTGTCTAACTGGAAAATTCGGTGTCTATAAGAAATTCAGAACTATTGTCTGTTGTCATGACGTGTTCAATTAAAGAAACACTTGCAAGCACTGTTTTGTATCTTATCATTTTAACCTCTGTCACCTTATTGGCAAAGTGCACTAACATATACCAGTGGGCAAATTGAGATCACATGTGCAATGAATCTTACTACTCATTTTTGTTAGCTAATCAGAAATGCAAATAGTTCCAGCTAAATTCCCAGTTAACCACCTGTGGTTAAACTGAGCATGTTCTAAAATTAAGGATTGCCCTTTTAGGACAAAGGAGATTTTTTGCATTTAGCGAGTTATGCATCTTTGAAATTTTCTCCACAGAAGGGAGGGCAGTTGAATATTTTTAAGGCTGAGTGGGATAGACTTTTGTTAGGTGAGGGAATTACAGATTGTCAGTACTAGATGGAAATGTGAAATTCAAGATACAAACACATGGCTGTGATCTTTTTGAAATGCGAAGCAGATTCAAAAGGCTAAATGGCCTACTTTGGCACTTATTGCATATGTTCATATGAATTTTTATTTTCATATTTTAAACAACTGAAGTATTTCATGTTTGCTCCACTGGAATTTACCACCTGAATCTATCTGTGAAATTATTTTACACCTAATAGGAATAAGAATTTATTTTATAAATTTTTCCTTTTCATCTACTTTCCTTAAAGTAAAGCTCTAATGTGTATTTTGTTTTTTGCAGAGTTATCTACCTTCTTCAAATATACCCAGTTGACTACAGTGCAAAATTACTTTTTACTGTTGCAACAGGTTCCTCTTCTGTACGTAAATCCTTTTCACCATATACTGTATAACTGTATTGGCATCATATTTCTCATTTGAAATTAATGATGGGTGGATTTATCTCCTATCTTGATTAAAACTAAAGATAAACCATCAATGGCAAATGTAGATACTTCGCAGCTATTCTGTTTTGATCTAAACTGTTATATTTGCATGAGGAAGTACTCCTGCTTTGCATGATTTTGCAAAGCACATTTGGAGCCACTTACATAGAGAGTTTAAAAATAACAAATATAGTCAAAAGATTGTTATATTTGGAGGAGGAAATGTCCAAAAAAGTTGCAAGTCTCCCAGACAGCAGTGTATATTTGTGCAATGCTGGGTTGCTTATAGTTTTGAACCTTGTGACATTTCTACCAAAAATCATGCAAGTAGGAAAGAAAAATATTGCAATGGTTTAGTCTAATAGGAGTGAGTGAAATAAAACCCACAAGTGACACTTAAAAAATAAATATGTGATATAACCAAATAGACCGGGCCATTTAAGGGCATCGAAGAAGTAGCACCATTTTCTTTTGAAAAATCAAGTTCCATTTTAACTATTATATTACTCTGTTTCTTTCTTGTTGTGCCTTGTTTTTTGATTTGAATGGGTAAGTATGCTGGCTCATAATATAGAAATTATAAACATTTAATAGTCTGGTCCATTGAACCACTGTTTTGAAATATACATTTAACATTTAATGCAGTTTAATAGTTGGCACATTTATGCATAATTAATAATTTGTTTTCTTATTTTCTAGCCTTTTGGTGGTGCCCAGTTGCCATTTGCTCATAGGAGCCGTGCTTTGCAATGTCTTCTTCATATTGCAGGCAGTGAGACGATAGCAAGGATCAGTCAGCAATCTATTGAGGAAGTCAAGTATGTTGCAGTTCAATCATGTGCTAAATGCGTACTAATCTTTCTATGTCACAGCATTAACCCCACCACACACCTGCTCCCCCTATGTAAGCAACCCAATTTCAATGTGTTCAATGGTTGATGGTGACAAAGAAAAAAGTTGCAATTAAAAATTGAGAAGAAAATGTTAATTTATCTCTTTCTCCTGGTCTTCAGCTTAGTAAGTATGGCATTGAACCATACAGATAAGCAAAGTTCCAAATTTGACCCCAGTTCTTTGCTAGATTAGATGATGAGCCATGATAGTTCTAGGGAAGTATGGTAAACTTCTGAATTGTCAGACTTTGTGATGGCAGTAAAGAATAAGCAATTGGCTTCCCAGAACTGCCTAAAACCACATCTGTTAGATATATCCAAGTAAACAGAAGACCAGACTTGGCAATGATGACCCCTATGATTGAATTATTTCTGCCACTGTCCAGGCTCATACATGAATGATGGTAACTTGAGTATAGTGCTGAAGCGCTCTTGTTATTTCTAGAACATGTATTGTGATTCTAAAAAGAGGGTTGTAATTAGAAAAATATTATTTGGTACATTTAAAAAAAAACAATTATTGTTAAATGCAACATATGGGAATGTTTTGGGTCATATGTAACTCAATACTATTTCAGATTTTATCAAATGAAGAGGACACTCAATAGAAAGCATACCTTAGTCATGCTGTGATAACTCAAGTTACTACAATGACACAGATCTTCCTTGAGATGTTTGCCTGTCAGCTTAATGCTCTGTAACTACAAAGCTGAGATTTTTTCTTTCTTTATTTAAAGCTTGCATTTCATTGTGAGGGCTTTAGGACAATCTACATCCAACAACCTCTTTGAAAACTTAGCATATATTGTGACATCTGGGATAAATTGTACCTCAGTAGCTGAGGCAATACTCTACATTCTTAGAAAAAAATCAAAAAACATTCTAAATAAAACAACCTACAACATTTTTTTGTTGGAAGTAAATTCATGCCATTCCCTAATATTAACAGATCCTGTTTCTTAACAAAAAACAAATTTTTAGGCTGGATATGAGCCAAAAATTAGTTAGTTATTTGTAAGTGTGAATTGTTGCACTTTGGGAGATCAAATGTCAAAGAAAAGTATACAGTTAATGTAAGGATGCTGAACAGTATTGATCTACAGAGGGATCTTGAGGTTCAAGTTCAAAGCTCCCTGAAAGTGGCCATGCAAGTAGATATGGTGGTAAAGAAGGCTTATGACATGCTTGCTTTATTGGTCGGGCATTGAGTACAATAGTCAGATGTCATGTTGCAGCTTTATAAGATTTTGGTAGGCCATGAGTATTGCGTTCAGTTCTAGTTGCCACATTACAGGAAGGATGTGGAAGCTTTAGAGAGGGTGCTGAAGAGGTTTATCAGGATTCTGCCTGGATTAGAGAGTATGAGCAATAAAGAGAGGCTAGAAATACTCGGGTTGTTTTCTCTGGAGTGGCAGAGGCTGGGGGAGACTTGATAGAAGTCTATAAAATAATGAGATATATAGATAGGGTAGACGGTCAGAAACTCTTTCCCAGAGTTGAAATATCTAATTCGAGGGGACATTCATTTAAGGTGAAAGGGGGAAAGTTCAAAGGAGATGTGAGGGGCAAGTTTTTTGCACAGAAAGTGGTAGGAGTGTAGAACATACTGCTAGGGGTGGTGGTGGAGGCAGATACGGAGGGGTGTTTAATGGACTTTTTAGATAAGCATGAATATGCAAGGAATGGAGGGACATGGACCAAGGGCCGGCAGAAGGGATTAATTTAATTTGGTGTCATGTTTGGCACTACATTGTGGGCTGAAGGGCCCATTCTTGTGCTGTACAATTCTATATTAGATATTTTCCTCGGGCCAAACTATAAATATTAGGTTTCATTAAAATCCGTCAATTAGCTTTGAAGGTGTATTGTTTATAGACTAACGGGTGAAAACAGCGCTTTCACCGACCTTCATGGCTGAGCTTTTTTTAATTCACTTGTGGGGTGTGAGCATAGCCGGCTAGCCAGCATTTATTGCCTGTTCCTAGCTGCCCTTGAGAAGGTGTTGGTGAGTTGCAGTCCATGTGCTGTAGTTTGACTAACAATGCACTTAGGGAGGGAATTCTAGGATTTTTGACCCAGTGACAATGAAGGAACAGTGCTATTTCCAAGTCAGGATGTTGAGTGGTCTGGAGGGGAACTTACAAGTGGTGGTGTTCCGATGTATTGCTCCCATGTCCTTTTGAGATAGAAGGTGTTGTCCAAGGATCTTTAGTGAATTTCTGCTGTGCTTCTTGTTGATAGTACGTGCTGCTGCTACTGAGCATCAGTGATGGAGAGTGTGGATGCTTGTGGATGTGGTGCCAATCAGGCAGGCTGCTTTGTCCTGGATACTTGTCAAGTTTTGTTGGAGCTGCAGCCATCCAGGCGAGTGGGAGTATTCCATCAAACACCTGATTTGTGCCTTGTAGATAATGTCAGGAGTCAGGAGGTGTGTTACTCACAGCAGTATTCCTAGCCTCTGATAAGTTCTTGTAGCCTCTGTATATATATGACATGTCCAGTTAAGTTTCTTGACAATCGTAACTCTGAGGACATTGATAGTGGGGATTCATTGATAGTTACACCATTGAATCTCAAAGGTTGGTGGTTAGATGGTTTCTTATTAGTGATGGTCATTGCTGGCATTTATGTGGTGCAAATATTACTTGCTGCTTGTCAGTGCTATCCTAGATATTGTCCAGATCTTATGCATTTTAACATGGACTGCTTCAGTATCTGAGGAGTTGCAAATGGTCCTGAATATTGTGCAATCATTGACCAATATCCCTACTTCTGACATAGTGACAGTTGAAAAGTTATTGATGAAGCAGCTGAAGATGGTTGGGCCAAGGACAGTACCCTGAGGAGCTCCTGCTGAGATGACTGACCTCCAGCAATCACAATCATCTGTGTTAACAAGGTGTAGAGCTG
>NW_025967744.1:0-20000 GCF_021869965.1 Rhincodon typus | reverse complement strand
TCTAGGCCCGAAACGTCAGCTTTCCTGCTCTTATGATGCTGCTTGGCCTGCTGTGTTCATCCAGCTCTACACCTTGTTATCTCAGATTCTCCAGTGTCTGCAGTTCCTACTATCTCTGATACAATCATCTGTGTGCCAGGCATGACTCCAACCAGTAGTGTGTTTGTCCTGATACCCATTGATTCCAGTTTTGCTAGTGCTCCTTGATGCCAGTCTGTCGGATGCAGCCATGATGTCAAGGGCTGTCATTCTCCCATCACTTGTGGAGTTGAGCTCTTTTATCCTTATACGAACCAAGGCTGTAATGAGGTCAGGAGCTGAGTGGCCCTAGTGGAACCCAAACTGAGTATCTGAGGTAAGCCTTCTTCACTGTCCTCTACACCTCCAATTTTGGAGGAACTAACCATATCTCCTATGTTCACATCCAAATCATCTATATAAATGACGAAAAGCAGTAGACCAGCACTGATCCTTGTAGCATACCACTGGTCACAGGCCTCTAGTCTGAAAAACACCCCTTCACTGCCTTCTATCTTGGAGCCAGTTCTGCATCCAAATGGCTAGTTCTCGCTGTATTCCGTGTGATCGAACCTTGCCAAGCAGTCTACCATGAGGAACCTTGTCGAACACCTTACTGAAGTCCATATAGATCACATCCACTACTCTGCCCTCATCAATCCTCTTCGTTACTTGTTCAAAAAATTTGATCAAGTTAGTTAGCATGGTGATAATGTCACACAACGTGATGGGGGGTATTTTCAATGTGAAAGTGGGACTTTGTCTGCGAAAGGACTGTGACGTGGCAAATCTTGTCAAAACTGTGACGGTCAGATGCATCTGCAGCCAGCAGATTGATAAAAGTGAGGTCAGCTATATTTTTCCCTCTTGTTGGTTCCTTTGTCACCTGCCTCAGACCCAGTCTAGCAGCCATGTCTTTTTGGACCCAACCAGCTCATTCTGTAGTGCTACTGCAGAGCTACTTCTGGCGATGAACATTAAAACCCCTACCCAAAGTACATTTTGTGCCCTTCCCACCCTCAGTGCTTCCTCCAAGTGCTGTTCAGCATGGAGGAGTACTGATTCATCTGCTGAGAAAGGATGGCATATGGTAATCAGCAAGAGGGTTCCTTGCCCATGTTTAACTTGAGCCATGAAACATCATGCGGTCCAGAGTCAATGTTGAGGACTCCCAGCGCAACTTCCTCCTGAATGTATACCACTGTACCGCCACTTCTGCTGGGTATGTACTGCCGGTGGGACATGCCAAATCCAGGCATGGTGATGGTGGTGTCTGGGACATTGTCTGTAAGGTATGGTTTTGTGAGTATATCTATGTTAGGCTGTTGCTTACGTAGCCTGTAAGACAGTTCTTTCAATTTTGGCATAAGCCCCCAGATGTTAGTAAGGAGGACTTTGCAGGGCTGTTTCTGCTGTACTCTTTTCCGGTGCCTAGGTCAATGTCAGGCGGTCTGTCAGATTTCTTTGTGAAGAATTCACAGCGATTGAAACAACTTAGTGGCTTGCTCATCCATTTCAAAGGGCGGTTGAGAGACAACCGTATTGCTGTGGGTCTAATGATAATACCACTAGGCTAGTGCATCCCCAATCAGGTATTGGAAGAATAATATGGCACCAACATTCTTAAAAAAAACTCTGTCGGAATATAAACTAAATATGTCACATCACTTGTATTAGTAATTTAATCAATAATGTCGTAAGCAAAACCACAACCAGGAAAAGGGTACCCCTATTTAATTATAAAGCTTATTCATTTTAAAGATTGTGATTTTGTTATTTAGGTTTTTATTGTCTACCCAATTGATTCAATACATACTTTTCTTAATGGATTTATTTTTAATATGTGTATTTGGCCTTTGTTCTTGTAGGTGTTACCTGAAGTATTGCATTTATTTGGCTGAATTTGAAATCTTGAACATACCATACACCATTGAATCATTCCACAGCAGTCCCAAGGAAGGCATGATTAAAGGCTTATGGAAGAACCACAACCATGAGCCTAGGGTTAGTACCAAGATCCTTTTTTTATATTAAGTGTAGAACAGTTTATCTCGATAGTAATACTTTGATTCGTGAAAACAATGTTTGCATATGTGTTACTCATTTATTAAATGTTGAGCTTCATTTTGTGTTGTTTGATCTGATAATAAAGTGCCACTTCCAGCATTGATGCATGTGAAAATTGACAAACAGGAGAAGACCAGCTGCCCATCAAACCTGCCCTATATTTATTTGCCTTGTGCATCACTAATATAAACTTCCTACTGTTGAACAACTGTGTAGTCTCCTCAAAGAAACAACAGAACAGAGTCAAATACATTTTATAATCCCTGTTGATGTTATTCCCAGTCAAATCAGATCCCAAACTAAAATCTGTCTTGATAGGTCATATTTCTTTTTGATTTTAACAATGTGTTCTGCTACTGAAATACAATTGCCATTATGCTGCAGATTTGGGTTTAAGAAATTTATACACAAAAGAAATTTTGATAACTATTTACATGCAAAATTAATTTCAAGGTTTTGAAACAGAGAGCAAAATACAATCTCAACAATACTCCCTTATAGAACTTGTATTAGAAATAATTTCTCTTTTTTTCACATCTATTGAGCTTAATTTAACGGTGACTTCAGAAATTTTGAAAATCTGACAACCTGTTCCTGGAGCTTTCATACAAATGAGCTTTTACTTTCTCAGCTTCAAATAAGTCTTTAAGGGTTGTAACTGAGCACTTCTGATTTGGAGGTTTCAAACAAAACTCCTCCTTAGCCTATTTCTTAACAGCCCAAAACTACCACCCTTTTTCATCCAGCTTCAACCAATTCTGAATATTGCCCCAAATTGAAACTAAAAAAACTATTTCTTCAAAGGTTTAGATGTTTCCCTAAACCCCTAAAAAACTTCACAATTTTCTATCAAATTCCTAATAAACTACAACTGTTTATCTTGTTTGCTCATGCGCTCTCCCAATTTAAACAAAGCCTAATTACTTTCCAGGAAGTCTCTCTCCAATACTGTGTTTTAAAAGAACTTACCATGGTTACAGAAATACTTAGTAGTTGATCATTAGACCTCTTCAAACACCCAGAAAACCATGTGCCACGAGTTCAAAATTCATAAACCTAATGTAAATGATAATAAAATATATATAAATCACACACCTTACATCATTAAGTGAAGAAGTGTGAAACTTCCTCCAGCCCCTTTCTGCTATCAAACCTGTCCTGAAGGTCATATTAATTTGCTTATTTACACTTGCAAATTGCTTACAATTCATAAGACATGATTTCTGCCACAGCCAACAACCAGCTGGGCTCTCTTAAAGACGAACAGAAAGGCAATACATACTAAAAAGAGTGGGCCAATTCTGACAGTGATTATGCTGGAAATGGAAGAACATCTATTGTGTTCCTATCTCTGCACAGCTCAAATGCATGATTAGTGATCCTTCCGAAACTCAAACTGAAATAATCTGTGTATGGGTATTTGTGCACACCTCTGTCAATTGCTGCTACGTCTGTACAGTTCAAAAGTAAATAGACTAAATTTGTTAAGTTTCGAAGTAACTAAAGCTTTTACAGAATATAAAACACACAGAATGTTGGAGAAACTCAGCAGGTCTGGCAGCATATGTGGAGATAGAAACAGAGTTAACATTTTGAGCCCGGTGTGACGCTTCATCAGAAATGGTTTAGAACTTTAAGATGGGAATAATTCTTGTGGTTCTCATCTGAACCTTTTCCAAGGCCAGTGTATCATCTACCATTTAAGGGATCGACATTGGTCACTCAAGATACAGCCTAGCCAAGGACTTGGGCAAAGGGCAGAATTCTGACCTTTGATTTCAAAAGATTATTCCATTACTACTACCCACTGTCTATTTGATTTGACAACAACTTCTCTGAGTTGCTCACAAACCTTGAGTGAATTGTGCACAATTACATTCAGATCATTTTCTCATGATTTGATTTCAGAATTGTTTCCTCCAAATAGGAGGTAGGAATTGATGTAAAAGTTAAAATTCACACTTCTAAAGTTAGATGATAAATGTTATATTTAAAACCAAGTGGTGAATACAACTGCACTGTAATGTTTGATACTGAGTTGTAGTTAGAAAGTAGTGCTTTAGGTGCTAATTATTTGAATTCATCCAGTCGTTTTAAAATATAGTTCTGTATTCCTTAATATTTTATAAGTTTTCTGTATAAGAAACTATAATTAACAATGTTTTTTTTTCATTCATAGGCTGTTAGATTAGTTACTGAATTGAGTTTGGAGTACAGGGTGTACGACCTGCAACTATGGAATGGTATACTGCAGAAACTGCTTGCTTTTAACATGGTAAGTAAAGAAATACAGTGAGTCCTAGATACCTACCTAATGCAAACAAATATTATGTTCCAAAGTGCATTTTATCAAGCCGGCTACAGTTATTGGCTTGTACATATAGAAGAGTCAATTCTCTCATAACTTACAAGCCACTTTATTAACATTGTTAGACAGTACACATGTAGCTCATAAGTTTTTTGGCATACATCAACAGCTGAACCTACTTGTACACTCATTAGGGTCCTCTGACACTCCCTGAGTAGTCACAGAATATAAAAGCTAATGCTCAAGCAAGATAGCTGCTGATGCTGATGAGGACTGGCCAGGCATTCCGTTCCTCCCTCCCTTTCTCGATGTTGTCACCACATTCTTGACATAGGGTTCATTTCCATGAACTTTAGTCTCTAGAGTTTTCACTGGCTCCATGCCTGAGTCTCTGGAGTTTTCATGGCTCCGTGCCTGAAAGTCATCTTTTCTCTTTCCTTATCTCTTTCGAACCGTGCTGTCTCTTCCCTGTTGGCTCAGGCTTGTTCATTTATCGTATGCCTTTACTTTATTGGCCCAGGTCTCATGTTTTTTTCAGTTTTCACATTCCCTTTCTCTTCCCTTGGCCCCATATGTTATTCTATGATCAACAGAATGCCTGCTACCGGGTGACTACTGTATAACCACCTTCTTCTCCAGTCTCCTTTTCAGCTTATCTGAGGTTGGGAACTTCCATTTGGTGACTTGTCTCAGACTATTTTGTCAAGTAGCATATTAGTGTAACAGTAAGAAATATTTCGTGAGGTGTGAAAGAGGAATAAAATGCATTTCTTCAAACTTGAGGGTATAAAAGAATAATTATACATTTTAGTTATGACCAATATAATGTATTATATTTTATAATTCAAAATCTTTGGAACTGAAGTAGTTCTGACTTTTGCACCACTAAACATACAGTTCTGTGAAAATGAAATGCAAAGTTTTCTAACAAAACTGAACATATTTGTATGTTACAGATCAACTACTTGAGGAAAGTTCTGATAGCAATCACTGCAATACTCCCTTTGTGGCAGGTAGGTGCTATTTTTCTCTGCAAATTTCTTTTTTTTTCTGAAAGTACTACTGTAGACACATTACTGATCTTTTTGTATATCATGTTAATGCAGTAATGAGAGTGCATTTCCATTGTTCCTTTCCTAATACAATAGGGATAAAAATGGCATTGGTGCTGCAACTGTGAAACAATTACAGATATAACATTAACTAATCATTAATCCTTTTCTTAAATCACCTTGTGTTATTTTAGGTTTGTTCAATTGAATGTAATAATTCTTTTAATCCACGTGCCAGGAAGCTACTGCAGCCTTTGTCTTGTTAGTTATCATGGGGAGAAAGGGAAAGCAAGTTGAAGCTTGTATAACATGTTACATAAAGATTGTTTGCTCTGACTTTTGAACAAGCCAGGCACAATTAATAAACTCTGCAGCTTATTTAATTTTTCTTAGGAACATTCTTAGGGCATAGTCCAATTTCCTCATGATTCCTGAAGAGAAGTGGGACAACGTATTTAACCTGTTATTTTATGTTTCCTGAATGGACATTGTATTCTTCTGCAGGATATTTGTTAAGTTGTGTTATAATAAGCATGTAACATTAGTCCTACAAAGGTACTCCTTTGAAGTTATTAGGAGCTAATAAGTATAGCATTTCTGTCCTGATTTTTCTGTTCAATGTGACCTCTAACATTTGCCAAAGTTTTAAAGTCTTAATAATGTCACAACCACTGTAGAAAAGCATAGACTTCACAATTGTCAACTTTCTGAATGAGTACTAAAATTTCCAATTTGCTTATGTCAGAGAAGTGTGGCTACAGCTTCTTGAGGTTCATCTGATGAATAACTAATCCAGACAAACCAGGAAGATACCAATTTTGGACCATAGTCTGATCCCCTAGCCAAGCTCTTCTAGTACAGTTATAACACTGACATCTTCCAGACAATGTTGAAAATTGCCCAGGTTTGTCTTGTACACAAAAAGTAGGATAAATCCAACCCGGCCAATTATCCACCCCACTAGCTTGCTCTCACTCATTAGAAAAAGTGATGGAAGGTGTCATCAATAGTGCTATCAAACAGCGCCTGCTCAGCATAACCTACAAACTGATGCTCCGTTTGGGTTCTAATAGGCCCACTCAGCTCCTGACCTCATTTACTGCCCTGGTTCACACATGGATTAAAAATCCTGAATTTCAGAGGTGTCCTGAGAGTGATAGCCCTCAACATCATGTCCGCATTCAACCGAATGAGGCATCAAGGAGTCCTAACAAACTGGGATTAACAGGTAGCAGGGCGAAATCTCTCCGCTAGTTGGAGTCATACCTGGCACATAAGAAGATGGTTGTGGTTGTTGGCGTTCAGTCACCTCAGTTCTAGGACATCTCTGCAGGACTTCCTCACAGTAGTGTTCTAGGCCCAACACTCTTCAGCTGCTTCATCAGTGATCTTCCTTTCATCTTAAGTTCAGAAGTGGGGATGTTCACCAATGATTGCACAACGTTCAGCACCATTTGAGGCTCCTTAGGTCCTGAAGCAGATCATGTTCAAATGCAGTAACAGCTGGACAATATCCAGGCTTGCATTGAGAAGTAGCAAGTAACATTTGCACCACACAAATGCCAGGCAATGACAATCTCCAATAAGAATTATCTAACCACCACACTTTGACATTCAGTGGTGTTACCATCAATAAATGCCCCACTATCAACATCCTCAGGTTTAACATTGACGAGAAACTCAGCTGGAATTACCATATAAGTACAGTGGATACAACAGCAGGTCAGAGGCTAGGAATACTGACTAACTCACTTCCTGACTCCTAAAAACCTTCCCACCGTCTACAAGGCACAAGTCGAGGACTGTGATGGAATACTCCCCACTTGGCTGGATTAGTGCAGCACCAACAACACTCGAGACTTGACAACATCCAGGACAAAGCACCCCACTTGATTGGCACTACATCCACAAGCATCCACTCCCTCCACCACCAATGTTCAGTAGCAGCAGTATGTACTATTTACAAGATGCACTGTAGAAATTCGCCAAAGATTTTTAGATAACACCTTCCAAACACATAACCTTTTCCATCTGGAAGGACAAGGGCAGCAGATACATGTGAACACCCCTCCAAGGCACTCACCATCCTAACTTGGAAATATATTACTGTTCCTTCACTGTCATTGTGCCAAAATCCTGGAATTCCCTCCCTTAGAGCATTGTGGCTCTACCGGCAGCACATGGACTGCTGCGGTTCAAGAAGGAAGCTCACCACCACCTTCTCAAGGGCAACTCGGGATGGGCAATGCATACTGGCAAGGCAGCGTCATCCATGTCCTATGAGTGGATTTTTAAAAAAAATCTCATTCATTGGTAGGGTGCCTGCACTTAAGTTCAGTGCCATTATTTTAGATGTTATTCACAGGATTTTCACGTTGCAAATACTGTTGAAGTCATGTGTATGGATGTTGGATGAGGACACATTAAAGCTCTGCAATCATGCCTGCATGCTGTGTAACAACAAGACTCAAATGGATAATGGCCTCTTTGAGGAAATCCTGGATAGCATCTGGCATTTGCACCTCTGGACTATCAAGAGAGCTTGCTTTCAAAAGAAAGCAGAGAGAAGTAACTGGTTAACGACTGTGCGTGCGATATCCACAGATAACAACTGAGGAATAACTAGTGAAGCTTTTGGTCGATACGAAGTTTGATGAATGGCTGTTGGCAGAATACCAGCAGAGCTCTGTGCGTGTTTTTGATGAGCATTACATTTCCCTGCCCTCTCTTACTTGCACTTATATCTCCAGCTCACTTTCTTTCTCTCTTATCTGCCTCTGCCTGTTCTCTTGGACACACATTTTATTTTACTTATTTTTATCCACTTATTTCCTTTATCCTTGTGGTTGCCCTTGCCCTCGCATGCTCCCAAATTTCCTTTCTCACTTCACCATCTGTACCCCGTTGATGTTTCGCTTGAGTTAGAAGTGGAAGGAAATAACAAGACTTAGCTATGTACTTAACACAGAACATAGAACTGTACAGCATAAAATTGTACTTGAGGCTGGAAATGCAATTGACCAAGTGTCAAAATCTTTCCTGGTGACTAGGGTATTAGGTACCTATTGATGCCAAGTGCAACATGGGTCTTTGAATATTGCTTTTACAGAGCACATTTGTCAATACTGTGAAGCATTTTCAAATGAATGATTTTGTTTATTTGCTGTGATAAGTCGTTTTCATTTCATCAAACTATATAATAAAAGAAGTGACATTCTGTAATAAAACCTTAGTTCTGCTTTTGAATGTTCTGGTTAATGTTTAAGAATCACTAAATTTATTTTCTCCAGATTCCAAATTTTACCAGAGCATGGCGTGGTGTGATTCTTGCACCATTTCTTTCAGGTATGGAAGGCGTTTATAAATAAGCCTTTAATTTTTTTAAAATCAAGTGACAATCTAGCTGAAGGTGTGTGCTCCATTAAAATTTAGATTCCTAATTTTTACTTCTTTTATCCAGCTTCATGTCCTCTGAGCCCAAAGCAGTTGGAGACTTGTTATGAATCATTTGTGCTCTTGATCAAGTAAGTGCTGCCAACTAAAATCTTAGCTGAATTACTGTTTTATTCTTCCCCATACAGCAATGTTTAATCTCGGGAAATTGCAGAAAATCAATCCTAAGGATTTGGATTGTAGCTTAGTACTTAAAAAACATGCTCAACCTGTTGGAAATATTTTGAAAAGTCTCAATCTAGCATTGAGGGTACAGCAGGTAATAGGAGAATTAACACGTTTCTTTATTTACAGGTGCATTTTCATTAGCATCTGCTAAGATCTCAGCAGAACTTTTTCTTTGTATCCACACATAGAAAATTCAAATTCCATAATCATATGTACTTCCTTGCTTGCCAGCTAACTGCAATTAATGTACATTTATTATTTTGCCATTCTTTGGGATTTCAGTATTGTGATTTTGAGTATATGTAATGCATAGAAACTTTTATGACCTTAGTCAAGATCAGTAGCTTATTTTTTAAATAATTAAATCTGAAATTCTAGTTATTTATTAAAGCAGTGGAGCCTTGAAATTCCATAGCTTGAATTACAGGATTTTTGTTTAACAACAATCAGAACAAACACTAAATACTATCTTAGCAGATTCCCTATATTTATGTTGATTCTGGGTTTTTGAGCGAAACATAGGCAAATTCCAGTCGATTGTAAACTCTTAGGTACATATTAAATGGCAGATGCAACATCAACAGATTTTAAGATTTGATTCAGAAATCCACTGAGCGTATGTTATCAATCTCAGCTGTTACCTCCTTCAAAACGTACGATACCATGTCTTATGAGGAGAGGTTGAATAGGGCTTGTACTTGGATTTTGGAAGAATGAGAGGTGATCTTTTTGAAATATGTAAGATTCTCAGGGAACTTGACAGGATAGATGCGGAAAAGTTGTTATTCCCTTGTGGGAGAGCCCACAACCAGAGGACGTAATCTCAGAATAAGCAGATACATATTTAAGGTAGAGATGAGGTGGATTTTATGCCCTCTGAGGGTAGCAACTCTATATAATTTGTTACTGAGAGGGCTGTTGAGGCCAGGTTGTTGAGTATATTTGAAGCTGAGATAGATTTTTAACCAGTAAACATGAGAGGGAAAATGCCAAAAAGTGGAGTTGAAGATTATCAGAGCAGCCATAATCTCATTGAATAGTGGAGTATACTCAATGGGCTAAATGACTTACTTCTGCCCTATATCTTATGGTCTTAAAATCCAACAACTACACTATAAATATTTTTAACACAAGGCTGCTGAAAAAGATCATTAGAAAACACACAGTCCATTTTCCCCTCCGGATTATAAATCTGCCTGAACTGATTTGCTCTTGAGATTATTTGTTGCTGTGGATCTTCTGAGTCAGTCTGCTGCTGATTAACATGACTGCTCCAACCCTCCACCAGTTTGATTGAAAGTTCTGATATATCATTTTTATTAATTTCACAATGTCTACTTATACAGGCTTAATTAGTTCCATTGCATTGTATTTTCAGATCTTGAGACTCTGTCCCCACTCCATTCCATCTCCATCTCTCACTCTTTCCCACTGCCTTCAAACCCTCTTCTCCTTCTGCTCATCTACCCCTGCTCTGTATTCCTATATCTCCCCACCACTACCTCTCTTCTTTCACCCCTAACCCTTTCTTGTATACTTGGAAATGATTTCTGTTCTGTTGTTTGAAAATAAGGTACCCCAAAGGACAGTAAATTGTGGCCATAGGGTGGCATGGTGGCTCAGTGGTTAGCATAGCTGCCTCACAGGACCAGTGACACATGTTTGATTCCACCCTTGGGTGACTGTCTCTGTGGAGTTTGCACATTCTGCCCGTGTCTGCGTGGGTTTCCTCTGGGTGCTCAGGTTTCCTCCCGCAGTTCAGAGATGTGCAGGTTAGGTGGAATGGCCATGCTAAATTTCCCACCGTACCCAGGGATGTGCAGGCCAGGTGGATTAGCCACAGGAAATGCAGGGTTAGAGGAATAGGGTAGGAGGATGGGTCTGGGCGGGATGTTCTTTGGAGGGTCAGTGTGGACTCAATAATCTGAATGGCATGCTTCCACATTTTAGGGATTCTATGATTCCATGTCATTTGTCTGTTTGATGTAGAAATAAAAAAAGGAGCAAGTCTGCATTCATCTCACAGTACGTTAGCAAGTCCACTCATTTGGATTGACCTAGAAATGTCTATTTGGTGTCATAGATTTTTAAAACACGAAAATTTTCAGATCTCTCTCCCTCTTCCTAGGCAATGTCTTCTCAACTCTGCACTATCATGTGTACCTAATTCCTTGTCAGAAAAATATGTTCAAATCTCATTTCCTTTGGCCATTTCTACCCCTGTAAATTTATTTTCTGCTAGCAGCGGTACACAACCAACCAGAGTACCACACACACAGTTTTTACTAAAAATAGCATATGTTTCCAGAACTTCCTAAATTCTGTTTATGATGGTCCGAATGTCATAGATCCACCAATGCCATCTTGAAGTGACACAAACAACTGCAGCAATAATATCAGAGATAGTGAGACCTGCCGATGCTGGAGTCTGAGATAACACAGTGTGGAGCTGGAGGAGCACAGCAGGCCAGGCAGCATCAGAGGAGCAGGAAAGCTGACGTTTCAGGTTGGGACCCTTCTTCAGAAATGGGGGAGCGGAAGGGGGCTCTGAAATAAATAGTGAGTGCTTGTCCTCGATTTCGGGATCTGACCTCTGTCATCCTCAGCCTGTATGTATTGCACTCCTGGACTCATTACTACTGAGCTTCCATGGCTGTTTCAATGTAATCACTTCAACCAGACATTTTGGTAACTGGGAGGTTGGTTTCCCTTTTCAATTAGGATCAGTCTCAAAAAAATTAAGCATTTAAACTATAGATTCCATAATAAAACAAATATAATGGCCCACATATTCCAATGTCTATATGGTTGTTGGAACAGCATAGACTGGAGTTGTGCACCAGGACAATACAAAATTCATGACACAGTTGCCCAGGAAATTGCATTTTGCAAAGGAATTCCCCTTTGGATCCGGAATCCTCTGATAAAGTCCCTTTTAAGTTCAAAGACTATGACTCATTTAAGCTTATTATTGCTGAAAAAATACTGTTTTTAATCTTTTCACCTTCTTCTTATCAGAACAATTCACTGGAATATCAGTTCAAGGGGTAAACCATCATTTATACTGCATGTGATGAGAGAAAAATGACAATGATTGCTAATGCATCAGTTATGATGATTGACAGTTAACTGCCAGGATTTGTTTAAATTTTAAATCAGGAAGATTGCCCTGATCAATGTCCTGACAAATGAACCAACGAATACCTATCACCTATTTTGTTGAGTTGAAACAGGCACAGTGCATGGGCATGTTTTGCCTGACTACAAAGAAAAGTGCCCCGTGTATTAAATATATATAGTTTCCAGTACATACAAATATGCTTCACAGCAAACCTGACTGACAATCCTAAATCTTTGCATTCAGGATTATCCAGCAAATGTTGTCCAGTTATAGAATTGTAAATAATGGTAAACGTTGCTGCACATTTTCCAAACATGGGCTGGTTTGGTATAACCACTTCCTAGTATACTGTTAACAGCCAAAGGGATATGCTGTTTGATATGATCTGCCAGTCTTTCGAATGTACACATTAATGTCTTCTGTCATCGGCAGAATATCTGTTTTACTTGACAGCAGCATCCTGTTAGAGGTGAACTCCACTCATGTTACTACTGCATTGTAGCATCATGGAACAGCAAGTTTAAGCTGTGTTCAAACTTTGAGATACCTTGTGAGGTAGACTGGGCAAGTTTTCAGGATCAAAACTGACCACCTTAGTGCTTTTCCTGAGTTTATGCAACATGCACTAAGAAATTGATCTTATAGGGGTAGCCATTATACTGCAAGATGGACTTGATGCGTTCTATTTCAACACCAAGTTTGCATGGTGACATGGGACAGTCAAATGAGCTTACTTTCCTCAATGTACTCATTGAGAAATTGGCCTGGGGTTTCTATATTATTGTCTACTGTAAACCTACCTTCACTGATAATGAATCTTTTGGTGTGAGGATATGGAGATCACACCGTCACCACATGAGCAGTCTGGATTCTCTCCTTGTAGGGATGACCAGATAAATATTGGCCACCACAGCACACATTTTGGATCTCTGCTTTATCATGGATTCTTTTCTCCTACAATAAGGCAGAGGGTGGACTTAATGAGATGAAAATGGCTGGTAGGAAAGGTAGCGAGATGCCCTGAATGAGTAGAATGCATTGAGGGCACTAATGGTTAATAATTTGGAAGGAGGGTTGGGTGTGTTCCAATTGGAGAATATTCTTTATACAATAGTGAGGCTGGTGGACCATGAATCTCTGGGAGGTGGGTGCAGTAGCACAATTAGCACATGTGAGAGGTAGAGGATTGAAGATGGTGACACTTATGTTGGTGGAGTGCAGAAGGTCATTAATCTGATTCCTTCATTTCTGGGCATTCCTCTAGATTGTTGAAAAGACACTAGCCCAGGTGGTAACTTCAGACAAGGCTGGCAGTGTCTGGCGCTATGATCTCTGGCGATCCCGGGGAAAGAGGATAGCACTCCCCACCACCCTGCCCACAGGTCCCTGTCCACTAAGTGCAGTGCAGTTTGCCTCAAACAGCCATTTGCCTTGGAAATCCTTACATGCTTGAACTGTGAACGTCAATTCCTTACGTGCAGTTTTTGAACTGGTTTACAGCTGGCCTTTAAGTATGACACTGGTGTGTGAATGCCCAAAAGATCCTGACACCGGTGAGCACTCTGTCATTGCTGAGCACATGATAGTGTGAATGTAGCACATGGATGAGTGGTGCATACTTAAGGTGAGCACCATAAGGTTGCAGGAGAAAACTTGCTTAAGTTTACAAAGGGAAGCCTATGAAACTCCCTGACATTGGCATTTTGCCAAATTTTGGGAGCTGTTTGCTTCATGGATTCAAATCTTCCTGCAGAACTTGAGCACATGACTTAGATTGGTAGTTCAGTGCATTTGTGAAAGTGCTGCATTATCAGAGGTGTCATTATATGACTGAACCATATAGTCAGTGAAAATTAAAATTGACATTTTGATTTGAAGCGCAAGAAGCTCTGTGATTAACTGTCATTTATTGCTAAATTAAAGCTGTCAACAGATTAAGTAGACAAGTATCTAATTTGTTGTTTATAGGACCTTTGCTGTATATGAATTGGTTGCTACATTTGCCTTGATAGTAACAATGTCACATAGTATTATTAACTGTAAAACCAACATTGTGAAAGATACAATATTTTGCCTTCAGTGAATACATTTGACCATTAAAAGCACATTAAAGTATTTATTATTTTTGTTTAATTACATTAGTTTTATTTAAATACTGCTCATACCACTAATTTTTTGGTTTTATAGGTACCCTGTTAATCTTCGTGTTAATGCTTTACAAGATTTCTCAATTGTTAAATATATTTAGTTTAAATTTTTTTTCATCCATCCACACTTAACTCCTCTATTAATAGCTTTCTGTTGACATGATCTTTTCAGATGAAACATTTTTTAAAATTGCATAAATATATACACATAGTTGTGTGTCTACAGAAAGTCTGCTCTAATATACAAATAGCAAATGAGTAAGTACATGGAAGAATGTGTCTGTTTTGACTTTGTCATTTAACTTAAATTTTTCAAGTGCAATGAATACCCTAGCAAAAAAATATTAACACTTGCTTTATACAGTATTTAAAATGCTCCTCATATCATTTCATTTTCTGATCCTAAAGGTGTCCTATTCTACTTGACCTTGACCTTATTGGCATTGCAAAGCAATATGTACAGCTGGAGTTGTTGCCCTTTGCTCTGGGTTGTCTGCTGCTTATTCCTTATTCTGAGAAAAGGGAACAGCAAATACAGGTAAGTGGTTTTTTGACACAATGAACATGAACAACTTGCAGTGCATTTGTTTTCCAGTATAAGTAACTAAACTGCAGGGTATATTGATGTTCAGTAAGAAGCAAAAATACTGTAAGGATTAACTAAATTTAGTATGATGGTATTAATATTTCAATATGTTTTGTGTAACCATTTAACAGCTCGATTCTAATTAATTTTATATTTCTTGTTGATTAAGCTATAGTTTATTACTGTTAAGTAATAATATGGGTTATTACTTTTAAGTAATAAACAAGCTTTGGGCATTTATCCATTTCTATTTAATTAAGTATAGTACTTAACTTTCTCCTAAGAGTGCAGTATGTGCATCTGTATACCACCATGAATTGCTGTGTTTTAAGAAGTGGCTAACCACCACCTTCTCAGAGGCAGTGGGAATGTGCAATGAATGTTGGCCTTGGCTGCAATGCTGCCATGAACAATTTTTTCTTTTTTAAGAAGCAACTGTTTAATATTGATGTGGCTTTTTGGTTGCAGGGATTTCTTTTATCGGCTGATCCTGTTACCCTTTTGCAACAAGTTATCGATCACATGACAACGGGAGAGGTGGCAGGGTATGCATCCAAGGTAAAATAGCCTATTGTACAGAAACAAAAACAAAGTACTAAAGCACTGAAAATACTGCATCTGTAGAGAGAAAAAAAAGTTAATATTTTAAGCACAATGAGTAAGACCTGAAAAATGAAAAGAACAGACACTTTTAAAAATATTTTGCTAGCTGGACATATAGTCAGAACAGAAGTATTAAGTTTTGGCTGTGCTCACAGTGAGTAAACTTATCTTTGAAAAATGTCAAAATCACTAATGGGAAGGACTTGATGCTGGACCGATAATGGAAATAAAAGCTAAGACTTTAGTCCAAGTCAGTAATTGCAAACAGCCAGACAAACTTGAATAGCACTAGCAAGATGGACTGTGGTGTGGCCAGATCATTCCAATGCTAAAGCTGAGGCTAAAAATCATAGTTACACATTCGTGAAACATTAGAAGTTTTAGTTAAACTTTGCAGGAACATAAGGGACCTATGACTAATTGACTCTGTTTTTGAGTATTCTACTAATTCGCCAAGGTCCTTTTCATTCCACCTCACAAAAGACAATATGATGGACCATTATTACTATTTCATTATTGATATGTCAAATGTATTTTTGTAGTAGTGTTAGTGGAAGGCTGAGTACAAAGTATGTAGGGTTCCGGTTTGCAATCAGTTATTTCCTGATTTTTAAGCGGTTTGAATCACCCTGAGATCGCTGGTTATAGATACTGCACTTATTTAGGGAATATGAAATGAAGAAAGCAGTAGACAGGTGTTTCAGGGCAAAAGAATCCCTGCATTTATTTGCAATACAAAAGCTAAGCATAATACAAAAATACAGGTAAATGTAATGAACAGTGAAATTGACACAATTAACTATACAGAGAACAGTAATACTATTGAATACACTATTAGCTAAATTAAACCATTAGAAACTAAAACGACAGTTTTAATTACAGAATCTGTAATCAGGCTTCCTATCCTTGGGGTCCCAATGCACTGTCACCACCCTGCTTCCCCTTCCTGCCAGCTAGGTCAGAAACTTTGGGAGTTTCAGCTCACCACTGAGGAAAGTGCAGTTTTAAAATGTGCCCAATTGCTGAGGTTCTTTCCATCAGTTCTTTTGGTTTGGAATAAGCCTGTGTCTGAAAACTTTTGTTCGGATAGCGCTTGTTTGACTTACCCCTCTCAGATGTCCTTTGTTCCGATGATGCTCTTGGTTTGGCTTCCCAATTCAGCTCCTCTGTTCAGCCTCTGTGGTTCTTGGTTCGAAGCTACTTGTTGGGGGTGGAAGCCTGTGGGGAAGGTGTTAGTGAAGAAGCTTGTTGTTGTAAAAAATGGCTCCCTCCCAGGTGAGATTGGGCTGGAAGTTATACTGACTGTGTGCCCCATTATCTCCCCTCAAATCTGTGTTGTCCATTATGTTTCTGGTGTTCACTTTGAGGTCAATTGGCTTCCTGATAGTTAAGACTATATGTGAGTGTATTTTGATTGAAGTCGGTATCTGTGTAGGCCCCATACTGTCTGTACTGGGTAGCCTGAGGTGTAAAAGTTAGTCCCTGTCTAGAGTGTTAGGTTTGATTGATTGTTCTCTTAGAGTGGAGGTGTAAGTGGGAATTCCAGGCTGAACGATGGTTCCAGGCAGCCATCTCTGTGTATTTTTCCCAGAGCTCAGCCCAGTTGACCCTTTACTTTTAAAAGTTTTGAAAAGTCCAGGGTTTTGATCCAGTATTTTACATGATGGGGATTTTTGCTCAATCCTACAAGTATAGTGTATGGTTACCTCTATATTTGGTTTTAAGCTAAGCATTTTAAGATAAGACTATACACTAGAACCGTGATGTTAATTGACTTCAGTATTTGGCGATGTTAAAGAATTGCATTTCATTGTGGGGCAAAAGTAGCATGTTTATTAGTTTGCTTTAAGAATATGCCAGTCAAACCATTTAAAAAGTGTTAATATTCCATCAAATTTTATTTTAACATCTGAAGATTAAAGAGTTGGCATTGGAAAGAATTACAGACAAAAAACAGTACAAGAAGCTTATTGGGACAAAGTTATTTCCTTTACTGAAGCAACACATGATTGACAACAAACAAGTGGAAGAATTAGCACATTACCTTATAGATAGGAACTGGTAAGTTTTTAAAAAAATGAAGCAGCATTTATACATAAATTTTCAAGTCATTTGAAACTCGTTTACTTTATCTGATACATCAGTAATGTTGCAAATACTTTTTTGGTACATTTTGTGCCCGTTTTGCAGAGTTTTTTTTAATACAAATGTGACTTCCATCAATGCCTTTCAATATTGGGGAAGTACAGAATCAGTCAATTTAGAGACAATCACTCCAACTCTACAATATAGTATAGTAGAACTTTAGAGCTGTCCATAATTATTTGGTCAACACAGTGTGGTTCTGAAGAAGTGTCCCGACCTGAAACGTCGATTTTCCTACTCCTCTGATGCTGCCTGACCTGCTGTGTCCCTCCAGCTCCATACTTTGTTGACTCTGACTCCAGCATCTGCAGTTTTTGCTATCTCCATAATTATTTGGTCTGTTGTAATTGTGTTGAGTTCTCTGAAAGAACTATCCGCAGTGCCGATTTCCCTGCTTTCTCCATACTTGAATAGAAATTCTTCCACTTTCCTTTTTAAAAACTGTTATGGATTATGCCTCTGCTGACATTGTTGGTGAGGCAATCCTTATCCTAATAATAACTGTTTTGCTGAAATGAAAGGTATTCTCTTAATGTCTTCCTTTGTTCTTTGACAATGATTTTATCTTTACACCTGCAAGTTTCCATTGCATTGACTAGTAACAGCAAATGTTTCCACTTACCTTAGCAGAATTTAAAAAAATAATTTTGAGTATTTCAATTGAATTATTTGGACTTTATTGTTGTAATGGGGTGTTTCAGCTTTTCTAGGATTTCTTTATTACTCAAACCTCTGAATTCACACAAGATACAACTATTAAATGCAATGTCTCCCTGGAGAGACAATCTACAAGTGAAGGATGTTGAGAATTATTAGTACTGCGGCAAGCCAATTGACTCTCAGATCTGTGCCATGTACACTGTACATAAGTCTCCTTCCCGCCTTATTTTGACAAGATGAAATAAAATAATCTTTTATTTCCTTCCACTCACCTAGATTCATATCAAATGTATATTTGCAATTCATCTTGGCTATTGTAATTTCCACATTTTGTTAACACTATGATCCTTAGTTTTGGATTCAACAGGTCGTGTCTCTGCTCTACATCATAAAATATAGAACTATGACTTTAAAGTAGATCATCTTTATTATTGAATGCACTGACAAACAAATGAGTTGAAACCTCTTTTAAATTAGTGGGTTAGATGATCTTGACTAGGCAAGCATTGGAAAACCTCTCTCTTCGGGTAAAATGTATAGTTTTCACTCTTAAGCTGCATCATTTTTCCTGTGCATAATTACAGCCTTGGATATGTGCAGAAACCTGTGGATTAATGTAAATAATTGAATTCAAAAGTCTCTGACATTTTTGGATTGGTAGTGATGATGGTTTGTTCCTGTATGGTCCAATATTGAAAAATAAGTTTAAACATATATGAAGAGGAGGGAACGGCGATGTAAGGAAATAAGGGTTTAGTTGATATTTGGGGGAACTCAGCAGAAAGGAGCAAGGCATTAGGGAACAGTTGTTTCATGGAATTAAACTGTTTAAACTACTTGGATATTTTTTAAACTATCTGAAAGCACAGAAGACTCAAGAATACTGTTATTGCAAACTAAAAGAGAAACATGAGCTAGAATATGAACATCCTCCAATGGTTGTCATGTACACTAAAGAACTCCTTATTTGTGTAATTTTATTCCTTTTTACAATTTTCCAATATTAAGCTTTGCAAAATGTGTTTTGTATTAAGATTTGTTAAGCAAAGTCTACCATGGTCTAACTTTTTTCCTTCATTAAAATGTGCGGAAACAATTATGTTAGAGTTGGGCTTTCTCAAGAGCTAGATATTTTTTGGTATTTTCAAGGTCCAAAAGATGATAGATTGACCATAGTAACAGAAGTACTCTGGGCTAAGGCTTAGAACAAATAAGGGAATCACATGGCATTGTCTGTGTTTGAACATATCTGCACTAATTATATGATTGAAGACAATGGGAAAAATGAGTTTGGATAAATCTTGCCCCAGTTCTGCTTTTCAGATTGCGATTTTGAAGTGTTTAGGTTGGTGTTGAAGACCTCTGCAGGTCAACAAAAGTCCTAGAGTATACAGCAGTTGTTGCCACCACAATCCTCGATGGTGTACCACTGACACATGAGAATGCTAAAGAAATTCCGTCAAAAATATCTCTGCTCCATTCTCCAGATTCAGTGAGATGATAATTCAATGAGCAAGAAGCCAGCTCTACAGGCATCCAGACAAAACTCCTGCAAAACAAACTATGATAGACTGGAATAAAAACAAAATGTTGGAGAGACTCAGCAAGTCTGGCAACATTTGTGGAGAGAGAAACAGATTAATGTTTTGAGTCCTGCATGACTGTTTTTTGA
>NW_025967743.1:6586-25000 GCF_021869965.1 Rhincodon typus | reverse complement strand
AGCCCATGCATTCAACTCCCGTCATGCCGTTCCCGGTCGCATCCCAATTCCTCAGGTAGGTCGTTAAAAGGGCTGGAGGTAGGGTTTGGGGATAGAATTACTACAGAGAGGAGAGAGAAGAAAAAAAGAAAAAGAAAAAGAAAAGAAAGGGAACTGGCAAAGAGTGGAGCTCAGAAGGGAGCGACTTACCCTGCTGCCATCTTGCACACACACACCCCAAAAGTAATCCTTATGCTTTGCTTTACTCAAATACCCAACTGATTCCGACAACATGAAGAATTGTGACACTGACATTTTCCCGTATGTTGTCATTAAAACCAACAGGATTTTTACTTTCTAACCTAGACTTCAAGGATGCCTTCCTTAACATAGAATATAGTGTAAATATACATGCAGACTAATAACAGTTTCAACAAAATCAATCATGCTTGTTGTTGCAACGTCCCTGACACAAAGCAGAAGAAAACCAAATTGGACATTGCACCAGATTAGAATCCAGTAATGCCAAGGTGAACTAATAAAAGATTACTCCTTGCAGGTCGGCCCTGACTCTGCCATTATACTCCTGGTTTAGCAACAGTGTCAAAGTACTGATACTCAACATGCAGCATAAATGTACGCAACAGCTTCCCATTCATGCGGCACAATATGAGATGTATTATTCCGAGCAGAGAGGAGTGGCACTTGAACTTTAACCGGTAATTCAGCTGTTGAGTCAAAGCAACCATTTCCTAAATTGTTCATACATTACCTTGGACATGATTATGTAAGTAAAGCTTCTAATAAAGTGAATATCACAGGTAATAACCAGGAGCTTTCATTTTATTCCCAGGTAAAGCACAATTTGCCAAATAAGATAACATCACTGTAGCATGAAATAATCACCAAGTTTTACGTTTTTAAGGTGACAATTTTTTCCTGCATCCAAAAGAAGTCAAAAATGCCATGTGGGATTTCTTATTGCGAATGAATGAATGAGCAAACATCACTTCAGAGGACTATGTGGTTTAGTGGCTTATAAAATGCCTTTCACTTTTGGGACCTGCAGTCAAATCCAGCCCACGCTGATAATGCTGAAGTTCTCCTGACGGTGGATAACAAGTTTCTTTGTAAAATGATCTTGGTCAGTCTCACTCCTACTCCTAGAGATCCTGCACAACTGTCACACATTATTTCACAACATCTAATAACTATCAATCATGATTTTTATTACAAATTATTTCACACTTCAGTTACAGGATTTTCATGGTGACAGCTCTTCCATAACTCCTGCAGTCTGACAGCAGTTTAGTCTTCGCCTCCGATTCCACATTCTAGTCCCTATTTATCCTAAAGAAAATGACAAATTGCAAGTGGGCATAATAAAGTAAAAACAGAGCAGATAGGAGCCAGATTTTAAGGCACAATAAAATCAGATGCTCCTGACTGTCAGACCCAACATCAAAAATCATTTTTTCTCACAGCCTTGGAAAATATCACAGGTCTAACTACCGTTCCAGGTACAACAGATCAGATCTCAGTCTTGAACCTTTCTTGGTTCACATTTGGTTACCATTTTAAATGTACTTGATCTTTAGAGAAACCAATAAACAGGCATAATGCTATCCTTCAAATCAGGATTTCAAAACTGTCTCTCTACTTCTGGACTTCAACATCAATTTTCAGTTTTTGATTCATGAAGTTAACGTAGAGGAAAGTATAATGCAGCATTTGTAACTCTGGGCACCTGATATGCTTTATACATACATGACTTTTTGCGAGAAAAGCTTTGAATCATCTGTACCGTGCATCAATAGGGCACAGTCTTTTTGTTTAGTCACCATGCACTCTCACAGAGGCATTCAACACTATCGTTCCACTGTTGATCACTAGAAGGTACCCCAGAATAACTTGGTCTCCATTCCATGTATCTAACAATAACACAATTTAAATTCATCATAAAACAGATTGGGGGTCACTGCCATGAAGCTACAATTTACTGTCCCAAAACTGTGTGTTTTAAGCTTTAAGGCACTGCACACCTGACTGCACATAATTGTGAAAATACTTTACTTGAGCATTTGGTCAGCTTTAGTGCTACTCTACTATGATCTGCATTTATTTTAGAATAGGATTGTAAAAAGATTACATTCTATGGTATCTCAAATCTGCACATCAGCATAAAGACAAACCAGAGTGACTAAGTTGCAGTTTCTCCCACATGCTTGAAGTAGGTGAAGTGGATGTTACTGCAGATGGCCTCAAAGTTTTGCAACAAGACCTCAGTGTCTCAGTGACTAATAATTATAATTTCTTATTAGAAAGTGATCTTGGTGAACCTTACAAAGCATGTGTTTACAGTTTCACAACTACTGAATTGTGCAAATACTGTCCCTATTTTCTACTGCACAGTCAACTGAGCAAAAATTGGGAAAAAATTTTTAGTATGAGTTTAACATACCAAGTGGTGTCTTTGCTCATCAAGTCATGGCAACTACACGAAAATTATTAAAGAAATTCTGAACATTTCCATCACTTATGTCTACGTCAGGTTGGTATAAACCACAATGGAACAATACATTTTCACACTCCATTGTTCAAGGGGGTATTATAAAATTGGCTAATCCAACTACCAATGCTTTTGTAGTCCTACAACAAATCCACACTTGACAGGATTAATGTTCTCAAATTGCTGATCCATTCATTTTCATTTAAACTGGTCAGTTTAGCATAATTTAAAATTGTACTAGTATAAAAATGATCCTTGAGATCAAGAAACAACTTGTGTGTGTGGTGCATGGATTTGAGAGAGCCGCGAGATCACTTGAATACTATAAGTTGCAACAGGAACCAAGAAAAAATAAAAAAGTTCTATTCCTGTATTATGAAAACTAAGTTATGATATTGTTGTTTCAAACCATCCCATAAATTTTTACAATCAAAACACAGAGCATATAAACAGGAACCACCCATCAGAGTGTATGTCATATAGGCAACTGTGGCCAGCATGAATGAAAATCTTGGAGTTAAGGGAAAAAAACTGGGTAAAGACAAACCCCAGTGAGTCTGTGTTACCCAAAACATACCCACTGAGCATATTTCAAAATAACAGCTTGTGATATAGACAAGTTATCACTTAAGTCCCCTGAGCTTGCTCTTTATCAATGTATCAATAGTTTGATATTACTGCAATATAACATACTGAGTATCCATACCCACAGACCCAAACACAAAATGAAATTTTGTCTCCCAAGACAGAAAAGTTAGGAATCGAAAGTACACCCATTTTATGTATAAACACTGAATGTGTGCATTGTAAGTGAACCATATATTTCAAGGATCAGTTAAATACATTTACTTTTCATCCCCAGTCTGATACTGAGTATATATTTTAGGTATAAATTGTGTCCAATTGGTTCCAACGTGTGTTCAATTTATACTATTCATAGAATTCTTTTTTAAACTAAGACCATGTCAAATAAGGCAAGGGAGACTCATGGATGATTAAAAGTAATGAATCTGTAGCGGTACAAGCACAACAAAGTGCGATATTTGATCAGGAATATTTCAAGCTTTATTATTAGTCCCTAGTTGGTTAATTCCAGTCAAATGGGAATGATGATGCTACGACAATAGATACGTAATTATTCAAATGTTTTTGAAAGATATCACGCTCCTACGATATTTATATTATGGCTGTACTTTTATGTCCATAGAGTATGCTTTTGCAGAACTTCCATTTGCAAGTATAACTGAGCTTGCTGTTTTAAATTTGTAGCGTCATTTTCACATTGATTCTTAATTTTCGTTGTCTCTGATTTTTACCTCAAATCCCACTTTCATTGAAAGCAAGAATGCTATTGACTAAAACAAGAACTTTAATTCAATGGATGAACTTACAAATACAGCTACCAATCTACTACAACTACAATATAAATGCAACCAATAGAATTAGTTGTATTTTGAAAAGGTGTTATTATAGCAAATAACTTACACACTGGCATTTGTGTCTACATGTGCAATGGGAAACATGAAGGATCACAGCTTTCTGGGTTGTGTAGGCTTGCAACTAGCAAAAATCTTAAGTGTAATCATGTAGTCGTTATCTATTTTAAAACTAATGATTGAGAAAACCACATCAAATGTCCTCAGTTAACAGCAAACAAGGTCGAAGAAGCCACTGCACCATAACTGCACTCCCCTAAACATTCTACTTTGCAATCACATTTTTCACAAAGAATTATCCTGAATTCCTCCCTTCCTTGAAAGCAGAGACCCATGCTATGGTATGGTCATATGGACAAAGTATCTCTTAATATCATCTCTGGATGGCAACTCGTAACAAGCAGGGCCAAATAAAAATAATATATTTTAATCAACTTGTTTGGACATGTCTCTGTAGCCTCACATCCTGAGTTGGGACTTGAACCTGGGCATTCTGGTCCAGTGGTCCAGAGGTAGGAACACTACCACTGTACCACAAGACCCCTTAGGCCAAAGAATAAACATTGGAATGTTTAATCGGGAGTCAGCATAGGGCAACGAACACAGGGACGATGGATGAATAGAATCTGGTGCAAGTTAGGACACTGGTAGAAGAATTTTGAAAGACCTCAGGTTTAGGGAGAGTAAAAACTTAGCAAGGAATGTTAGAATAATCAAATATGAAGAATGCTACAAATCGATAACTACACAAGCAAGAATGATGTGATTAAGTACTGATAATTTGACACAGAGACAAAAAAAAGGCACTCAGCCCCACTACAGCATTTCTTTTTCAGTTTCCCTCCTTTGTTTTCTGCAAATATGTTTGTGTCTCTTCATTCACCTGCCCTGTTAACTTTGCAGGCTCAAGGGAAGTGCACATGGCTGCTCAAAGGTCAGCAATAACCCTAAAGCCTGTTTTAAGTGTGTGCCAGGTACTACTTGATCCTCTAATTTTCATCTCCAGACTCCTACGCAATTGATGTATCTCAGATTGGATACTGAGTAAGTTGAGCGTTTACTGGTCACCAGTTTGTGGCATTGAGTGTTAACAGAAACTCAGTAGCACACCAATCTTCTTAGACTTCCCTTTACAATAACTGGTAATACACAATATGAACATATAACATATTTTAGCAACACAACAGTTAAAAGGTTTACAAACCAGAAGCCTGTTCTACACAACAATGTAGTAAATAAGTGTAAAATAGTAGAATAACTGCTGGAGAATGCACAAGAACAAATTTAAACCTGCAATCTCAGCATGGAGGTACTGCAGTCTACTACAGTACTTCCACTGGCACAGCAGCTCAGTGGTTAGCACTGCTGCCTCACAGCGCCAGGGGCCCGGGTTCAATTCCACCCTCAGGCAACTATGTGGAGTTTGCACATTCTCCCGTGTCTGCGTGGGTTTCCTCCGAGTGCTCTGATTTCATCCCACGGTCCAAAAATGTTCAGCGTAGGTAGATTGGCCATGCTAATTACCCGTAGCATCCAGGGATGTTTAGGTTAGGTGGTGTAGACATGGGAAATGCAGGGGCAGGGGAATGGGTCTGTGTGGGACGCTCTTCAGAGGGGCAATGTGGACTTGTTGGGCTGAATGGCCTGTTTCCACACTATAGGAATTCTATGAATACCAGCCTGAGTGAATCCAGGAGTCAAACCCGGAGAATACGTCTCAGTTCCATAACACATTTACCTGCTGAGCTTCAAACAAAGTGTACCTACTTCTCAGAGTGCACAGGATACTGAGAACAGCAATCTCCTTGTGCGTAATACTCAAGAACTCTGCACTTGAATTTAAGTACTTTTAACTCACCAATTGCCTGAAATATTACTAATACAGTCCTGCATTTGGCTAATTAAAATAAAGTCTAAGAAGCACCAGTTTGCTCTCGGTACTAGTGGTTATGACACTAAATAGTATATTGCCAATATAGTTACTTCCCTTAATATTAATAATTCCTATGATGTAGAGTACACAACTTGGCTCACTCTTGACCAGTAACAATCAGTTTTCTCTGTTCATATTTGCAAGGCCACTAACTGGTTAAAGCTTCTGTGTTTACAAACTGTGGTTGCTATGTTAAGTATTTTAAATAAACTTCAACCAGGAAAGCTAAGTAAAGCTTTCCTTAACACTACCACATGAAACCCAATTTGGCCTAAACATGCTTTCAATGAGAAGTGTGCTTAGGCATTAATGCAAGATGAACACAGTTGCCATACTGAGATTGTGTTTTGTCAGACATCAGCAACCTAAAGCTCATCTTCTCCCTCCAGCCTCACTTTCATTGGTTTCAGTTTTAATATAAGCAAAGACTCCACAGCTCCATTACCTCACCTGGGGTATAAAATCGTCACCATGCAAATGCAAAAAGGCAGGGTAAATGATCTTAAATGCTTCAAATGGCTACCTCTAGGATTCGAGAGAGAACTCACCAAACTTTCTCAAGGCTGCTGCTTATTTTTACTCAGCTTCCTCAATCTGTAAATGGAGTGAAGAAAAACTGATCTGACATGAAACTAATATTTCCTTAATGTGCTAGCAGGTAGAAAGGCTATGCACAAACTTGCAAATTCTAGTAGTGTTTCCCAGTCTGAGACAGTTCACTTTGGTTGGAGTGTACTGACAGATATGATCATTGCACTCAGCCCTCTAGGCTAGGGAGGTGAAAATAATATCAGCTACAGATTACTAGCTCAGCCTGCACATATGAATGTTGAGGAAGAATAAGATCAGGCTCAGGTGAGAAGCTCCCTATGTTAAAATGATTTTCCAACATTTACACTTATAAATGACAGCTGACCTATGTAATGAGACTCCTGAACAAGTCAGTATCTTCAGTAGAGAAAACCAAATAAATCTTTTCAATCCTTATCTCACAGAAGCTTTAGTAGAGGTTTCAGGCTTCTCAACCATTTCGTGGATCACAAAGAAGTTGGTGTCAATAGCATTCATACATTAGTACTGTTTGCCCAATATCTGCCAGTTTTTATACAGTATGCATACAGCACTAGTGTCCAAACTTTGAGTAATTGTGCATGTTATGACACTGCAGTGCCAAAGTCATCACAGAAGACTAGCACACGCTGTATAAACAAGGGAGTGAATTAATAATGCACTCCCAGAATGCTCTCAATATTCAAATAATGCATGCATCAAAATGTGTGTACATTGTTTTGACAAGTTAGTTTAGGTAGAGATGTTATGCAACAATGCTTCCGATCACCTTTTCTCTCCACACGGAGTTCAATGTGATGTATGAAATCATTTCTGTTCTTTCTGAAGCTGCACCCTAACTTTAATTAGTAATTTCCTCCAGGCTTCAATCATCACTTTATACAGTGCCTCTGGTTCAGTCATAATTACTGTACTTGATAACTTCCAGTCAGGAGTTTAGTTTATCTCCTGTTCCGAATGAGGTTGCTTACCCTCTGGGTACTTCATCTCATCACCCATTTTTCATATTTGAGTCAAGACAGTGATTTCTTGGGCCATTTCATCCAACTACCACATATGTATCACCTGACAAACAGAACTCATGAGATATTTATCAGGGGGAGGAAACCTAGTTGAATTTCCTATTCTTAACCTAATTATAGTATTGTTAATGGAATCCCAGCAAGTTCAACACATCAACTCTGGTATCTTGGTCTACATATTTCAGTTGTACATGTCTTTGGCAATTCAGCAAACAGAAAGTAGGCTTAGGTTTTTGGCACATTTGTAGGTTTGTAGTTGAGCTTTGTTCATGGCAGAAAGATCAAAATGGTGGAAAAACACAGGGACATGATTACCTCAGGCACGCCTCTCTCCAGGTCCTTTACATGATAACTTGGATGAAACAACTGTTGACAACAAGCCTATGTGCAACACTGGACTTGGGTATCGAGATCAAGACATCTTGACTCTGCACAAACTGTCATGCATGCACCTTTCCATCAGACTTAAGCAGACATTCAAAATATGTGATGCCACACAATGAATGAGGATCCGCTCGGGCTTGATATGACAATTGCTGGAAGGCAGTCCTGGAGACTGGCTATGAGCACTGATGGAGGATCCAGTGCCTATTGAAATTATTGCAGAAAATCAAGCAGTTACTTCCAAAGACCCGGCAGGCACAGCCATGCTGCTGTATTATATAAGGTCATACAGTTTGTAATAAAATAAAAACAACACACACATATGTTCTAGAAAATTGTGCTAATCACCACGGTGCTCATGAGCTATTCTTATTATCTGTTGTCTGCCTGCAAGTGCTGAAATCAGTGTTTCATAGTTTTCTGATGACAGTCCAGTTTCCAAATGTCTGAGAGTTAAGGCTAGAGACAATGCAAGCAGGATCTCTTAAACCTCAAGATGACAATTTTTTTTGAGATACCTGGAACCAAGTCATTTCCAACTGACAAACTCTAGTCTATTACTGGTTAAGACACCTGAGCCAGGCAGACCCACAAAACTCCATGGCACATTGAAAACTGTCTACCCGGTTTGACACATTAATGGAATTTAGAGGGGCAGACCTGTCACAATAGATTCAGAGTTACCCTTTTCAGCTGCAGATAAACCTGAAACATACAGACCTCACAAATTCAGAGGTCCTTAACAACAGGACTATCTCTGCAGACAACTGGACATTTCTAAACTTTCACTAACTCAAACCTGTGTGACAATCCTCTAGATATAGATTAGTGCATTTTGACCCTTAAGGAAGGGAATGCAAACTTTACATCGGGTAAACAGTTGCTATCTTGATTAACTTATCTCTGTTTGGATAGCTACTCTTCCCAATTTTAATCTTTGTGTTACTATTGTGCTATTGCTCATTTTCAATAAAGCAAATTTCAACAGTTTGCTTTCTTCTGATATCTATACTGGAAATATTTTTCATTTTTACTGATCAATTCAGTCACAAAGTACTCTAATTACTTTTATATATTAGAAAATGGCATTAGAATAGTGGGGTGCTTGTTTTTTGATTGGTGGAGACTTAATGGCCAAAGGGATTTTTTCTGAGCCTTAGACTTCTCTTATGTCAATACATTGATCATTTGGTCACCTAGGCTATTGATACCGGAATGGTGCAATACACCAGGCTGGAATCTGTTCCTTACAATTTCACTTTTCAAGGCACAGCTAGTTTAATTGTAGTGATGCGTAAATCTTCAGAAGCATCTGGGTTTTCCACTTACAAGTTGGATAACTGCTAGATGAAAAGGTTTCATCTAAGATGTATGAGAGCACAATTCATGTTTGTCCTTTCCTCCATTTTGCATGTAATTATAAATACCTGTACCTTACAGGATTGATTAATATAGATAACTACATAGCCATTAATGAAGTCTTTCCATTGTTCATTTTCTGTAAAACCCAATTTCACTCCAATAATTTAGACTCCAATCAAGGTCAAACGAACGCTTCGAACTTCTGAAGTTAACATTTAGGAGACTTTTAACATGTCCAAGGAAACAAAACTAATAATGGCATTTTAGTGCTTATTCCCAGATTTCAAAACAAACCATATAGGTGTATACCACTTGGGAGTGTCAAACATACACACTTATCTGAGTAATACGCAGCAGCAGGGAAGAACAAACCTGGTGGCCAACACGTTATAATTGCAAGGCCTAAGTATTACCATCTAATAGTTTCAAAGTCAAGATTGCCATCAAGCCAAGAAGTCTATAAGAAAATGCAGCCGATTTTATGATAAATCCTTCACCCTAAACCGAATGCCTCCCATTGAATTAGAAGAGCAACAATAATCAACGTGTCAAATCAATCACAAACAACTCCGGTTGACCAAAGTGAGACAGAAAATCGCAAGTCTATACCCGAAAAGACTCGTAGGTACAGTGTAGGTTTGGGGAATCGAGGCCTCATTGGTGACTCCCTCGCCTTCATCCTACAGTGTCCTTTAGCCACATTATGAGGAGCAGAGATCAGAAAACAGGTATCCAGCAAAATGAAACAACTGCCGTCAGTGCTGGCCCCAGATTTTATCATTTGCCTGTCTCTCAAGCCGATCCCCTCCCTCACACGACTTTCTGGATTGATTCCCTCCAAATCTACCATACGGAGGAGGGCCTTCTCCAGACGCCCTCTGGCACTGTGACTGTGCCCGAGCCTGACAGTGACCCCAAACCTAAGGCCACTGCCCTGCTCGGGCCCCATCCCCAGGTGACTAAAACAAAAACAAAAACAAAATCCCTTTCCCCTCCGAATTCAACCCGCAGGACCCACCTGGATTTAGGAGTTTATTATTCTCTTAAACTAGCCGCCTCCTTTTTTTTCAATTTTGAAGGAATGTCAAAGCTGTAACGCGGTGTCCCCCCACTTAAGGGATTCACCACCTCGCTAGTGCTAGGCCCCGAGTCCAGGGCCTGTGTTTCATGCTCCACACCCCCTCCTGGTTTGCCTTACCTTTCTGTTTCCCTCAGCCGGTCACATACCCCGGTGTTGGTTCGGGCTTGTGAGGGATATCGTTGTAGGAGGGAGAGGGGGAATAGTATGAGCGGGAAGGTGGGATTTAAGTCGCTTTCCGATCGGTGCCTGCGACTCCCCGGCCCGTCTCCTCTCCAAACTCCTCGATTGCCGAAGACGCTGCCAACTTTTCCCTCATCCACAAACCCGGAAATTTTCTCTCCCTCGCTCGCTCACACAACAGCGTCCCACAAAATGGCGGCCAAGGGGGAGGGGGAAGAGAGAGAGCGCGAGCGCATCAACGTGAGCGCGCGCGTAAAGCGGGAGCTGGGTGGGACGTGAGCGACGCACGACGTGCGCGCACACGCACAACGGTTAAAAAAAAACCCGGCCTCCGCTCACCCGCCCCGCTCCGCGCCCCCACGCCTCTACCGGAGCCGGCGCTGTGTGCAGCAACGCCCTCTAACGCCTCGGAGGAGGAATCGCAGGCTGCCCGAAGACGGCCGGCCATTCGGCCCGTCACTGAACCCGAACTCTGATATCTCTCCACACATGCTTCCAGACCTGCTGAGATTTTTCATCAATTTCTGGTCTTGGTCCAGAAGAAGCGTCACCGGACTCAAAACATTAAATCTGATTTTCTCTCCGGAAGATACTACCAGACCTGACGAGCTTTTCCAGCAATTTCTGCTTTAACTCTGATTTTTTCACCGGAACACACTGCGAGATCTGCTGAGTTGCTCCAGCAATTTCTGTTTATTTTTTATTTCAGCCCATCGTGCCCGCCCGCACCAGCTCTGCAAATGAGTATCATTACTTGATGTCAATTTTTCTGCTCCATCCACCCTCACACACTTGCACATTATTTTTATTCAACAAAATTGCCCAATGTCCTCTTTGAATGGCCCGACTGAGCCTTTCTCCCTGACACTTTCAGGCAGTGCATTCAATACTTGAACTCCCTGAAAAACCTTTTCCTCACATCAGCCTTGCTCCTTTTGCAAATTATTTTGTCCTCTTGCTTGAAACGAAAATGACAAAGTGTAAATACTGGCAGCCTCTCACTCACCACGTCATGAAGTGCTTTAACACAACGCCAACCTATACAGTCTACTTCAGGTGAATATGTTTAAGAAAAAGGTAGATGAATTTCCAGAGGGTAAAAGTGTCAGGGGGAATTGGGAATATGGCATTGAAATAGAGGATCAACTGTGATCATGTTGAATGAAGGAGCAGACTCAATAATGTAAATGGCCTAGTCTTCCTCCTAATTTTTTGTTTAGTGAGCATGGACTATGCTAGACAATAGAATTTAAATGCAGTTAAGAAATTTGGAATTGAAAACTGGCCTCAGTAATGGTGAGTAAGAAACAATGGTCTATTGTCGTTTAAAAAAAATCTATCTGGTACCCTTTGGGGAAGGAAATCTGTTATTCTTTTCAAAAGCAGAATTTCCTAGAAAAAGTCAACAGGTCTGGCAGCAGCTGTGGGGAGAAATCAGTTAATATTTTGAGTCCTTCCTCAGAACGGTGCCATTCTTACCTGGTTTGGCATACATGTGACTCCAGACCCCCAGCAATGTAGTTGGCTCTGAAATGGTCCTCTGAACCGCTCAGGTTGAAAGCAATTAGGGATGGGCAGCAAGTAATGATGTCTAAACCCATTGAAAGAATTTTGAAAAATGTAGACGTAACATTGTTAGATTAGCAGTTTAGTGACTAATGCACTGGGAACACAAATACAAATCCCATCACTATAGTGGAGAGAAGTTAAATTCAATGAATGAAAATCTGGAAATGAAAGCTAGTCTCAGTAATGGTGACTGTGAAACTATTATCTATGAAACTATTGTTGTACTAACCCAAAGTTGGTGTAACATCTGTGTTTAAGTTCTCATTCTGTTTCAAAGCAATCAATGAAGATGTGACAGTTCCTCACTGCAACCTCATTTTAAGAGTAAAGTTACCGTTCCCTGAGTCAATGTCCCCACATTTCAGCTCTTATAGTTGTTAGCTAATAACTGTCAACTTATTCTCAAACAGTGTAAATTGTTAACATAAAATATGCTCGTATCAGATTCTTATGAGCAATCAGATAAAACTGCACAATCACTTAAGATGTTAACATCACTTAATGAACTGTTCAAACCTGAGAAATTTAATTCAACCAAAAATTAGCAACAATGTAAGAAAGTAAATTGTATTTAAGATAGAGATAATGGATTTAGTAGAAATACATTGAAGCTACAACATGAAAACAAGCCAGAGACTGAACTCTCATCCATGTTTTCAAATTCCTTATGATTTTTGTTTGTATAACATCCTCTGTTGCCACACTTCTCGAAGATCTCTGCAATCCTCCAACTTTGGTCTCTTGGCATCTTGTCCTTTATGACTCTCCTTAAGATGCATCTATTTGACCAAGCCTTTGACTACCAAAGTCTCCTTCTAAAGCTCAGCATTTATTTGTATCTGATTACATTTCTAAGAAGAGCTTTTTGGAGGTTTTACTGCATCAAAGGCACTATATAAGAGCAAGTTGTTGTTGTAGGAAGCAGTATTGCAGATCATTTCTTGTCAAGCTCATTCATTGTTCTTAAAAGTGCAAGCCTGAGTTTTAAACAGTCAAGGGAAAAAGTACTCCTTTTGCAGCTGATTATTATTCAATGAACACGGCAGCACCCACACATGCAGGCAAAAGGAAATTAACAATCGCACTGGGACATAAGCAATATGTTATCTAACTCCCCTTCTTCAGTGCAAGCACAATTCAATCTACAGCCAGTTGATTCATTTCACTTTAGCTCATTGATGGCTTTTCGTATGTATAATTTCAAAGAACATTGTTTGTTCACAGAACAAAATGCTTATGTGAGAGACCAGCAGATTTTGGAGAGAGTTTGGAGCAGTGGGGGAGGGTGCTGAGGAAACAGTCAGATCTGCAGAGGAAGCAGGGTTATGAAAACAAGTGTCCTAGAGCACTGAAGCTGAAACAAGAAGTAGGAGCAGCGTGGGAAAAGTAAAATCACATAGCAGCAGGCTGCAACAGAGGGATATTGGTATAAAGCAAAACAGAATCTAGAGGAAGGAGGACCATTAGCCACAGAGCAAAACATTTATTCATGATCCATTGGAGTCACCACTGTACAATCCAACTAGAGACAATGTGAGTCTGCGCATAATCATGTCGGGCAGCACCACCACTATGTTAATTTAGATAGATTCTACACTTGCCTGGAATGAATGCAGCTCTAACAATGCTCAAGAGACTCCACAGCATTCAAGACAAAGCAGCCCACTTGATTGACACCCTATCCACTACTTTAAGCTTTGACTCCCTCCACAACCAGAGGCAGCAGTGTATACTATCTACAAGATGCACTACAGTTTCTGCGATCCTAATTTTCAATTTCAGGCATCAAATTTGTGGGAAGTGGCCAGGAAAGTGGAATTGAGGTCAAAGATCAACCATGAGCTTATTGAGTTTTGGAGCAGGCTTGAAGGACCAAATGGTTTACTTCTGCTCCTGTTTCTTCTGTCCTTATGCTGCGCAACTCAGAAACATCAAGCTGCATTCCAGGATTTCAACAAAGAATTTAGGCTAATCCACTTCAGTTGATTGGTACAAAAATTCTGCTTATCCATCAACTACTGCATACTTTTTGTCTTTCCTAACTTCCTGAGATCTCCCAGAGCATTCAGTCACCCTTGAGTCCACACTCTGAAACTTTCTTCTAAATTTATTCAGGCAGCTCTTTCATCCTTTTGAATTAATGGGCATGATCATTTTTCTCACTGTGAGAAAGCTTGGGATGTTTCACTGCTATGCAAATGCAACTGTTGCAGGAAGTGTCCTTTGGAAGAGACATTAAGCTTAAGTATGTTAACTGTGACTCAGCTGGCAGCCCACTCACCTGTAATTCAGAAGGCTGTGGATTCAAGCTCCACTCCAAGATGTAAGCACAAATTGTAGGGTGACAGTCCAGTACAATATTGTTAGGCAAGGACATTGATTCAAATGTGAATCACCAATTTCTTTTTGGTTTATTATATCCCAAAATGTTTTCACATACATCTTGAATATTTTTATTTCATCAAAATACTCATGGTCATCAAGATATAATGCAATCTCCTTAAGAGAGGCCAGCTAGCAATTTAACTAGTAATCAGATGCTTAACAATCTTCTCAGTATGGCTGCTGCTTGTGCAATCTTCAAATCCTATGGTCAGGGCTCACGTGATGCCATGGCAGTATCCCTACCTATGGGACAGAAAGCCCAGGTTCAACTCCCACCTCCTCCAAAGGTGTAAAACCTGAAATAACTGCAGATGCTGTAAATCAGAAACAAAGACAGAAATAGTTGGGAAAGCTCAGTCGGTCTGGCAGCATCTGTGGAGAGAAATCAGAGTTAACATTTTGAGTCGAGTGACCCTTCCTCTGAACTGCATTAATGTTAACTCTGAATTCTCTCCACAGATGCTGCCAGACCTGCTAAGCTTTTCCAGCTGTTTATAGTTTTGTTTCTGCTCCAAAAGTGTGCCTTTTTTAAAATTCATTCATAGGATGTGGATTTCACTGACTAGGCCAACATTTATTGTCCCAGAGGGCAGTTAAGAGTGAACTATATTGCATACCAGACCAGGTAAGGATGGCAGTTTCCTTCTCTAAAGGACATTAGTGACAATATATGTCATAATGTGAGGCAGCGTGGTGGCTCAGTGGTTAGCACTGCTGTCTCACAGCGCCAGGGACCCAGGTTTGATTCCACCTTCGAGCGACTGTCTGTGAGGAGTTTGCATATTCTCCTCATGTCAGCATGGGTTTCCTCTAGGAGCTCTGGTTTCCTCCCATAGTCCAAAGATGGGCAGGTTAGGTGAATTGGCCATGCTAAATTGCCCATTGTGTCCAGGGATGTGTAGGTAAGGAGATTAGCCAAAGGAAATGCAGGGTTACAGGGATCACACAGGGCAGTGGGTCTTGGTGGGATACTCTACGGAAGATCGGTGTAGATTCGATAGGCCAAATGGTCTGCTTCCACACTGTAGGGATTCTATGATTCTATGTCATCCTAATATGTCTGAACTGGTTGATTAAAACTATCTCTAAGGGTGGGGTTAGGGAATGTGATGACGTTATGGTAATACCATTGGACTAATAATCCAGAGTCCTGGGGTAATGCTGTGTGGACATGGGTTTGAATCCCACCATGGCAGATGGTGAAGTTTGAAAGGTTCTTGTGGTGAATTCATAGCTACCTGTAAACCAGAAGACCTGAGTTCAAGTGCTACCTGGAGTGCTTCATAAGATATTTGAACAGGTTGATTACCCATTTCTCAAATTCTGGGATTATGCTGAATGGCCTCCCATTTTAGTGTATTACTTTATAATCTACAGCCTTTGGGAATTCAAACTTTTGTCACCTGAATAGTACTTCTTACTTTTCCATCCTTTCTGTTCCTCCGACAAATCTGCAAGTTGCTAAAGCTTGAGTTCAATATCAGCAGACTACTGCTGCTATGTGATTTCATCTTCCATTCTATTCACCCATTGGCTAGGTGTCCATCAACTCTATTATCCAGGTTTAGTCAATACAAAGAAAAGTCATCCAGCTCACTGTTCTATAAATAACTAAGAGTAATAAGCAGCTCCCTTGGTCATGATTCACAGCAAAATCAGTAACCATTCTTCTCAAGAGCTTTCACAGTATTCCTGAAATAACAAAATCCCACACAATGTGCACAATGTCGCAAAGAAACTGCAGCCGCATAAAATCTTTCCTCCGGTGAGCTTTAGATAATTTTTCACTGAAACATTTATTTTTCCCTAAAAAATTGCTGACAACGGAAAGGAGAAAACTGATTTATGGATTCAGAATTGTTTAGTTAGTGTTTTAACTCTTTTTACTATACTTGAGTTCTTTTTTCTATTATGAAATCTTCTAGCATTACACTCTAAATCTCCATCCTGTCTTGCTATGTATTAAACTGAAAGGCTGCATCAGTTGTTTTCTCAACTTGTGGCTGTTGTGGGTTGTGAACAGTCCCTGTGGTTCTATTTTAATTTCGAAGAACACCATGTTTCTCTCACAGTTTCATGCACTTGATTCCTTTCCTTTGATTGTAATGGGCTGTCCCTCAGTGTGTACAGTTTGTGACGAGTAACACAACACCAGAAGACATATTGCAGAAAGCAATTGGGAGGGCAGAGCAACAAGAATTATTCCAAAGAGTGGGAGTGGAGTGTACTGTTGCCAAAACTGAAAAAAAGTTCACTCCCTTCAGGTTGGAGAGACGATGGTTCAAGAAAAGCAATGCGGAAGTCAATAAAATCTCGAGTGACCCAGATTTGATACATTCTGAATATTACTTTAAAATAAAGATGGATAGCAGGGACAGAAGTCATAAATATAAACCAACAAACAGCAATTTCAAACCAGATATCAAAAAAAGTTAGTATGTCTGGAAAGTGATACATGTCTGGAGGAGTACACTAATCTGGGAAATAGAAATAGAGAACTTAAGGGTTTTTGAAATATTGGATATTGAGTTGTGACAATTCTAGAAAGAATTAATGACTTTGAGTTTGGTAATATTTCACAATCATGTGGTTTGCTCAAGCAAATTTAGCCCATTTTTAATCTTTTTTTCTGCTTGCTTACTTATAATTCTGCTAACTTTTCGCAGTCGATCATCTACTTACAGTACTCGTCTGATCGGGAGCACCACAAGGTGGGATCCTCCCTCTGGTGCTTTTTTCTTCCTCCCTGCGGCAGTGATGCTTGGTTTCCACATGGATGCCCATCCACAATGCCATGGCTGAAATCATTAGCTCAAAGAACGAGGGGATCACAGGCATGAATCTACGCCCCTTCATTCAGTGCTTTGAATCACTGGCTGTTCAACAAATGAGACTCGACAGCAAGTGCACTTTTATTCTTACTCTCCTGCACTTCTTGCTCCTTAAGGAATTATCTCCTTGCTGGGTTTTGATTCAGCTAGCTCTGGATAACTTTGAGTACTCACCCAGGTAGCCAGTACTCCCTTCAGCAGTAAGCTCAGCAAGTTATTTAAACTACAGATGCATCACAGAATGCCTGATACTTTCTTCATCCCATATACATTATGGAGGACTTTTCACTTTCTTAATCTAGGGGCACTTAGACCCTTAACCCAATCCTATCTGGTCAATTGAATCGGGGATTGAACCTGACATCATCCTAGGCTGTTTATTTCAGCTGCTCACTGGATTTGCATCCCTATGGAGATCTTGTTGCAGGATATTTAAAGCTAATCAGAAGTCATGGCAGTCTCAAAGCTGTGAACACTCAGACACTGAATCTGAATTTTCGTACAATCTGGACAAGAAACACAATTCGCAAGACCCTGAAATAAATTGTGGGACAGTAACATACAATCATTGCTATGTTGCTGCAGGTGAAAAGGTTCAAACTTCTGCTAAAAATGTGTGTCTGAAGTTTCTCTCGCTGCATTATTCCAAGATTACTGTGTTCACATCCTAGATGGTTTATGCTATATTCATTTATTCATGTGTGCTATGCCCAAAGGCAGATCCTTGGTTCATCATCTCGCTGATGCTTCATCCTGAGCCATTTTCCTTGGCAGTATTTTTCTTTGTCAATTGTTTTTCGGAATTGGGTACAAGATGGGTACTAAGGCTACCTCAGCCAGAGCAACAACTGAACATCTGCTTGTTGGTGTTATTTGAACAATGCATTAGCCAATACAACAAGGTGCAGAGCTGGATGAACACAGCAGGCCAAGCAGCATCACAGGAGCAAGAAGGCTGACGTTTCGGGCCTAGACCCTTCATCAGAAATGGGGGAGGGGAAGGGGGTTCTGAAATAAATAGGGAGAGAGGGGGAGGCGGATAGAAGATGGATAGAGGAGAAGATAGGTGGAGAGGAAACAGACAGGTCGAAGAGGCGGGGATGGAGCCAGTAAATGTGAGTGTAGATGGGGAGTTAGGGAGGGGATAGGTCAGTCCAGGGAGGACGGACAGGT
>NW_025967743.1:0-6186 GCF_021869965.1 Rhincodon typus | reverse complement strand
TGCTCCTGTGATGCTGCTTGGCCTGCTGTGTTCATCCAGCTCTGCACCTTGTTGTCTCGGATTCTCCAGCATCTGCAGTTCCTACTATCTCTAATGCATTAGCCAACTGAGTTAATCAATCTGACAAAATTAAATGGAATGAAAGTGAGTGAAGTAGATAAGGATAGGAAGATAGACAAAACAGCTAGCAGGGCAGAGGCAAGAAAAGCACAGCAAAGTAACTTATAGGAAGGGACAGAGGAAAAGAATGTGAGTAATCAATTCAATGCTTTAAATCGTGCAACAGAAAAGCACAATTAAAAGAATCGAATTTGCTGTTCCGACTTAATCTTGTTCTAACAAATTAAAATTCATAACATATCAGACAAAACATTATAATTGGTCTCCAAGCTTCACAAAAAGGGCATCTCACTGCCACTTTAGTTTTACCTTTTTTTCAGATTTGCATTTTGTTGTTCTTGTTCTCTCTCACTTCCATATTTATGGATTGAAATGCATTGAATTGAATGGCTTTATATGGATATGAAGAACTAAACTCAGCATACATAATTAAACTGTGTTGATTTCAATGCATTTAGTGACAGAATAAGTGCTAAATACTGTCAGTTAACCTTGCTGATGCTGAAGGTTATCTTTTGCAAGTCGGAAGTCTTATTCCATTAGGTTTTGGTTGTTGTTGAAGGTTTTAAAAGTGTAGAATTTTAAATAACAACTCTCTTTTTTGTATCTCTTTTCAGTTTGTTTTTCCGTCCTCTTATTTTAATCTTTTGCATTCTCTTTATTTCTCAATATGTGACTGATCTGACGTTGAATTCACACCCATTCTAATTTACATTTCCTTCTTATCGCTCATGCTATTAATTTCACAATCCTTCAATTTCATTGGTTAAGGATATGTACAAATGTTTGCACTGCTCGTTCAAATCTGAGGTTCCTTGTTTCTCACTGTGCCATTGTCAGCTCACACTTCCAACAATTTGCTATGCAGAGATCGTAAGATTCTAAACAGTAGTGGAAATTCTAACAAAGTGCAAATGCTGTTAGATGCCCTGCAGCAGCAAAATCATAGTTCCAAGTGTCACCCAAACTTTAATTGAATTGCTGTCTTATAATTCACTTATTTCTTCTATTTACAATTTGCAGTAGCCAATCACATGAATAAGCTGCAAGTGCAATGCTCCAGGACAACATTTTAGGTACTTTGAAAGTATTTTATTGGCTGAATAGCACTTAGTGTTGTAGCCTTTTAGAATTTTACAATCTCTGCATGGCAAATGTCTGAGCTGACAATGGCACTTTGTGGCATTCTGAAGTTGTCAAAGGTGCTTTACAAATGCAAGACTTCCTTTGACACTATACATTTAAAAAGACAATGCCTTCCCTCTGCTATATTACCTGAAATACAATAATGCACCATGGATAAAGGAGGGAAAATGAAGTTTGGTTTTATTTCCAAATGTATATTTTATTCACAACATTTCTAAGAATACATTGCAAAACTTTTCCATTTGAAAATTGCATAAAGTGCAATAAAATTTAACTTGGCCACATACAATATGTTCCATTTTAGTGGCATCAGTATGAAAGTAATAGCAATAACATTTACAATATATATTCCAATTCAAGCCCAAAAGCAAATAATTTTAAGTTGAAAATTACAGAACATACAATAAAATAATAAACTTATCTTCATTTAGCACACACAACTCTGATATGCCTTGATACAATTTCAATACTCTTGATCATCACAATTAACATTCAAAGTCAGGCAGGCAGCTCTAAGGGCTCTCCACAGTTTCCAACCTTTTGGAACACTATAGCTGAAAGGCCTCAGACAGTGACCTTTTCCCATATTGCCTCTAGGGTAGCTGCCCCAGGCTTTGGTGTGTACCTCAGCATGTTATTCTGAACTTTGGAATGTGGCAGCATGTACACTTGGTTGAGGACAATTCATTGCACTGGAAGACCAACAAATTTCAGGCAAGTCAAAGATCATCATTCACCAAATAGATGGTCCTTCAGCCTCGGGTGATATTTGTCTCAGTGTATGTCCCTGCAGCACACAGTCATGCATCATAGGATCTCTTCACTGCAGAAGGAGACCATTTGACCCATTGAGTCCACACTAACCCTCCAAAGAGCACCCCACCTAGACCCAGACCCAGCCCCCAACCATATCCTTTAACTCGACATTTCCCATGGCTAATCCACAAACCCCAGCCTGGACACTACAGGTCAATTTAGCATGGCCAATCCACCTATTCAGCATATCTTTGGACTGTGGGAGGAAACTGGAGCATCCGGAGGAATCCCACATATACAGGTGGAGAATGTGCAAACTCCACACAGTCGCCCAAGGTTGGAATAAAACCCAGGTCCCTAGTGCTGTGACGCAGCAGTGCTAACCACTGAGCCACCATGCCACAAATGCGTGGAATGAAACTCAGCAAAAGCCACTGTATTTCTCTCTCCAAACTTTCTTTTTTTGTGATGGTATCTCCCAAGAACATCATCAAGCTGTTTTCTCTTTGAGACAAATGAACATCTCAGCCAACTTGACTGAGCAGCCACACTCAATGGTGGTTGGATATGTGGGTGGGGAGAACGCTGTGGATATGAACTGAATTTCAATTGTTGCCTCACCATCCCCAGGTAATTACAGAAAAGGAGTGGCAATATGTGCTGTGACAGTGAATGGTGGATTGCTGGAGGAATGATGATTGGTAGAAGAATAATTGGTAACAGAAGGAAAAAGAAAATTATTTGCACAGTGAGTGGTCAAAGTCTGGAATGCAGTGCCTGAGATTGTGGTGGAAGCAGATTCAATAGTGGCTGTCAAAAGGGAATTGGATCATTATTTGCACAAGAAAAAATGCAAGGTTATGGGGCACCAGCTGGGGAGTGGCACTAGATAAACATTGCTGGTGTAGAAAGCCAGCACAGACACTAAGGACCAAATTGCCTCCTTCTGTACTGTAACAACTCTGTGATTCGACAGAAGTAACTTGGAGGGAAGGAGATTGGAAAATGATGGCTTCCCTATTACCCATTGAACTTGTATGCTAGCTTTATGTGGTTCATGGACTAGGCCACCAAATCTCTCTGTACTGCAGTTTTCTGCAGTCTTTCCTCATTTAAAAAAAATCAACAGTACCCCTTTGGTTTTAAAGCAGTTTGGGGATTTTGAGAATGAAAGGCTGCTAAATAAATCCAAGTGAAAAGGCTTCAAAAGTTTTAAATCTCTGCATGCGGACTGTTCGTGACTCACAAATTGCCACGGAATTACAGAACAGGCTCCAGCGGCTGAATTGCCCATTGCCGTTCTCTTTTGCTGTTATCTAAAGAGGAACAATGCGGAAGATTACGGCGAGTAGGCGGGGGAATGTGCGTGACTTGCTCCTTTGGAGAGCTAGTATTGGGACGACGGGCCGAATGGTTTCGTTCTGAGCTGTGACAATTCTGTGAATCTGTACTTCTTCCCATATCATTTTCTTTCCAGACGCTGCCTCGCTTGGCGTGCAATTGCAAAACTGTTCTTTATTTTAATTTCAGCTGTAGTTTTCGATTTTCCTTTTGCCTGTAGCTCAAATCTATAAGGTTGGGATAACATGCCATGAGGATAGGCGATGTTGTAACCGCAGTCTTTTTCAACCCCAGAAAACACAAGTCCCGGGACCGGAAAGCTTAGGACCACGTCTGAAGAAAACTCCAATGAAAACCACTCCCAGGCACAGCGGTGACTTGGATGAAAGAAGACTGAAAATGATGGCTCTTTCGGTGCAGTGAAATTGCTCGAAGATCAAAATATTTAATATTTTTGACATATTAAGGAGTACTTTGAACATCCTCCATCCTTCACTCGGACTTCTTTCTCTGCTAAATCGGCAACTTTAAAAAAATCAAAATGACAAGGATTGAACAATTTTTTTCAAACCGAACTGGAAATATTCCATTAGTGAATGACTCGCCTCTATTTTTTTTAAAGGGACACACTGCCATTTGTACAGAAATTGACGAGCTATATATTTAGAGGAAGAGATTATTCTTGTTAACAAAAGGTGCAAAAGCAGATTTGACGATGAATCTGAAGCATACTGTCTCTCTGAAGATGACAATTGTTTTATTTTGTTTTTATATGCACTTCGATGTTGCAATTATATCGCGTCTACCGAACTGATTTTTTTTTCTCTCCCTCTTTTGTTTCATCTCCATTCAAAGCAGGCATTCTCCCTTTAAGAGAGAGGTTGCCAGCCAGGATTTCAGTCTTGGAAATCCCTGATGTAAACAAACCGCCCACTTCTATCAGAATGCCGAAGATGGCAGCGGACTGCCGAAGCGATCTTTTCACAGGACGGCTGTACTGCCAGACTGCTCGGCTCTGGGAGTAACACAAGGCTCTTTCAACTGCTGATGTCTAGCGTCCGGGACCCCCACTCCCCCTCTCCTCGTGCCGTCATCACCAATTCGGAAAAAAAAGGTAAATTGCAACTCAAAATGTGTTGCCACTGTGGAGTTTGGTGGGGATACAAAAAGAATTGCCTTTTTTTTGTTGAAACATCTCATTAATGATACTGTACTGTAGGGGTGTTTAATTTGTGCCACCATGTGGCTCATCAGCTGCGGCTGAAATTGCAACATTGTCCGTCTCGATGTAACTTACAAAGAGACAGCTGGCGAGAGTCAGCCTGCCATAGTCAGATGAGATCTTGGGATCAGCCAGCAACACGTGAGTCCAACCTTTCACAAATCTATAGGGAAACGAACAACGAGAGTAGAGCAACAAGCTGTGGCGAAAATGAACCAGCATCTCTTCACTTAAGACAGCAAGAATAGCTCAGCCATATTTCTCTCTCTCTCTTTCTCTGATAGCTTTGTTTGGATCTCAAAGCATTAAATGTCCCGCCTGCTTAAAACATCCAGTCCAGCATTTACCTTCTTATACCCCAGGGCTTTTAGATTTGCTCTTTGTCATATGTTTATTCGACTAGCGTGATTTAAAAGTCGGCAGTGTTTTTTTCCCTTCCTTGTGAAGCTGTTAAAGGCGAGATTCAAGATTGTAGCAAGTGCGCAGGCGTTTAAAAAACGGGCTGGAGTTTTTTTTGCTGTATGATGTTATCGAATCCCCAATTTTATTGTTTTGTTTTAAATCTGACATATTTCTGGTCGCAGAAATAGTCTCATGCACGCCACTAACATACAGAAATACAAACATGATAAAATGCAATTTTTAGTTTCCTTCAGATAAGTCAGTTAATACAGTATGTCAATTCATATAAATAGTTAAACAGCTTTAGATGAATTAGAGCTTTTTTTTATTAATTTATGTGGCATTCAGAAACAACTTGGAATACCTTCGTAAGTTGCAAGAGCATAAATCTTTAGGGTACCCAAAATTTCATTTGAAAAGTTGGTGTTTGATCCAAACTAATAATTATGAAATATATTTTAAAAGTATAGACTGTACAGGAACCTGTATTTAATGGTTCAGTTGAGAAATACATCACCCAGCATGATGCGTGTCAGTAAATGCCATAAAACATCAACTGGTCCATTTATTCTCCCAACTCGTCCTAACTGATATATCATTGCACATCCACTGTCAGAGCATCCTAGAATTCATTATTTCAGACAATTATTATAGAAGGCTTCAGTTGTGATGGCTGATCTCTATTGTTCGCTAATCTCAGTTTGGATTGGGTGCTATAACTGGCCTCAATACCATTGCATAAGAGTTCCTATTTTTGGTGCCTGTCTGGTGCTCTACACTAGCACTCCCCCTCACCTCCCACTGCCCCTCCACCTCCACCCAAACCACTGACAGCTGCTGAATGTATCTGCGTGTGTGTGTGTTTATATATATTTGTATATCTATGTGTATATATATATTTATTTGTGTGTATATATGTGTGTGTCTCTGTGTTTGTTTTTCTACTAGTGTATATCAATTGCATATATATGTCTGTGTGTTTTTATGTGTGTGTATCAATGCATGTGTGTCTATGTATGTGTATGAATATTGTGTCTGCAACTATGCACATATGGAGGCATGGTAACTATTCTGGCATCCTCTACCATTGGGTACTGAACTCAAACTCACCCAGGATCCATATAATCATACCCAGCATAGTTCTGCCCAGGCAGGAATGGATTGGGTTCAAAAGATTGGAGGAAGAAGAGACTGAATTG
>NW_025967742.1:21198-25000 GCF_021869965.1 Rhincodon typus | reverse complement strand
ACAAACAGTATGCCAAAAAGAGAAAATAATTTGTTTTGTCTACACCTTTTGGCTACATCTATAAGTAACAGTAGTTTTCAAAATTTTAATTTAATCAAATATTGCAGTTTTCATTTGTTTGCATCAGCTACACTCCCTGAAATGAAAAATTTTGCACTCAGGAAAGTTCGTACTAGCTTGGTTTTGAAATTATTTAAGAAAGTAAACTCAATTGCAGTTGTAGCTTCAGGAGATACATACTAAATTAAGGCAAATAAATTAATCTTTATGTAATAAAGTTTTTGACTTTCCAGCAAAAACAAGAAAGGGCAGCTCCAGTATTTATCATTCTCGCTGTACTCTCTCAGCCAGCTCTTCTCTCAATGTTATTTGCAAACAGTTTTCACAAAAATATTTCTGTTCTGGAGTCATTTTTTGATGGGGGTTTTCATTAATTGTGTTATGTAGTCTGAAGAAAAGCATGCTACAATTTCTGGCAATGAGACAGTCCTACTCACGTACAAAGAAAAATCTTACTGCAAATATGCAGTCTGTAATCATGTAAGAATTGTAGGTACAGGTAAACCTCATCTGTTTCCAGACAGCAGAGCAACAGTTTTGTGAAAATGGTCAACCCCAAAGTTAAGCTTTTCAAAGAGGCTAAGAGATTAACAAAAGCAGTCAGAGGCATGAAAAACAACCATATAGTTCAGTCTAATGAAGCTATCGTGAAATATGTAACTTATGACTTCAACAACATGTTATAAATCTTGTTTTCAGCATTCAAAATTTCAGAAGTAAAAATGCTGGTGAAGAAAGTATGTTGATTTCCTTCATTGATCCTGCTTTTTTACTCAATTAAAAACCTTAAACTATTGCACATTTAGGCTTATTCATTGGAGATGAACCATCAAAAAGTGATGCAAATATTGAAAGGTTCCCTAGCATGACAAAACAGAAAATGCTCAGGGAGACATGTCAGCCCATTATGTCTATGCTAGCTCTTTGAAATCTTGAAATACCATATTACAGGCAGCTCAGCGGTTAACGCTGCTGCCTCACAGCACCAGGTACCCGGGTTCAATTCCACCCTCACACAACTGTCCATGTGGAGTTTGCACATTCTCCCCGTGTCTGCATGGATTTCCTCCAGGTGCTCCAGTTTCCTACCACAGTCCAAAGATGTACAGGTTACGTGGATTGACCCAGCTAAATTGCCTATAGTGTCCAGGGATGTGTGAGCTAGACGGATTAGCCATGGGGAAAATGCAGAGTCGCCGGGATAGAGTAGGGGGTTGTGAGTGAGTGGGATGCTCTTCGGATGGTCAGTATGGACTCGATAGGCTGAATGGCCTGCTTCTATGACTCTATATTCAAAATCAATTTAGTTTATTCATAGAAATGAACAAACTAAGAGGGTCTTCTTGACTAAAACTATGAGCACAAAGTTCTGCTTAAATTATTCCCATCAGGGAAGGGATCTTACACATCATAGTACATTGTTTGATTCTTCCAAGATAGTTCACTGTGACCTAACCTATCAAAATAGAAATATCCTAGGTGACTATTGAGTTAAAACACTATCTTTTTACATATGGAGGTTACCAATTGTTTATCTTGTCCAAAAACCCATTCTTCCAATCTGCAACTAACAACTGACTGTTGGCAGGTATTCAGAAACACAGAACAGGTATTCAACAAGTGACTGCATCATAGCTGAGTCCAATTTAATCATATTCAAACTCAATGTCCAGAAGTGCACAATTTACAGCTGGTACGCATGCCCGGCCAATTTTTCTGCCTCTGGATCTTGAGATCTTAAAACCAATTTTAATGTAGATACTTCTAGCCAATCCGTTCAGATGTTATGATACACATCTGGAGCAGGTGGGAATTGAACCCAGGCCTCCTGATGTATGCTTTGATTAGTTGACCTGGAACATGGACAGTAAAAGCTTAGACTTTCTGATCTGCCTGACCCAGCTGCATGCTAGTTTTATTAGCTTGCCATTTGATACCCATGACTGAGGTTCTCTTGAACCATAGTATTTCTGCAGGCCTTAAATGGTTCCTTAATTCTGTTACAAATGGACCAATGCTCTATGACCAGTTTAATTGTTCAGGAGAAACGAGATTATATTTCCAACAAGTGATTAATTACTGCAGGTAATATTGTAATGTATCATTGGAAACTAAATAACAAAATCCCCTAGGAAACAGATTACAATGATAATTGTACTTTTTTCAACAGCAATATCAGCATCTACATTAAGCAAAGACAACCCCAACACCAAATCGCATGCATTACTCCATTTATTCATGTAAATGTTCCTAAAACTTCCTCTTTGGATGAGCCACTTTGAGGACAATGGGAAATGCTGTCATTGATACAGCATGATCAGTGAAATGTGTTTATTGTGACAGTGATTGCTTGATGAAGAGGTGTTTAGTTTTGGGCTTTTTTCTTTCCAAAATCAGCCAAATAATTTTGAAAAATATTTAGCAGTTTTGTTTTTATATATAAACATCCTCAGATGGATGCACAAACTTACCTTGAGTTCACATAAGCAGGGCTGAGAATTTAATACCTTGGCAGAAGGTAGTTGCTCCTTATCCACAGACAGCACTAGTAACATTCAGGCAAGAGGGAAAAGAACTTTCTGCCTGAGATAATTTCCTGTTGAGATATAGCAGTTTCTGCCTCAACAACTAAATTAAATAATTGACAGAGGCCTTCAACCACAGGTGCAGAATCAATTATTCCTGTATTTTGTAGCAACAATCATTGGACAAAGTTCTGACACATTGTATGCTCATTATTAGTCAGGAGTAACTCTCATTATATAGTTTTTGGTCATTTCATCATCTCTTCAAACTATTCCATTGCAGATTTTCTTTGAAAAAAATACATATCAGTTCCTGTGCCACTGGTTCTCCTAGTGGTGGCAGGCTGCAGGAAACTAATTGGATGGAGTTACTGTACGAAACTGTGAACAAGGATACCCGAGTAGTGGAACCACTTCAATTATGGGTGCTGAAAGGGTAAAATGGGAATTTGATGGAATAGTTTACAGCCATTATTTCTGTTTCACTGAGATAAGACTGAGATAGCTCTGCAATATTTGTTTATTTCAGATGAGGGGAGGATTCTCTCAACTGCAATGTCCCCTGCAGTTGCGCAATCTGGCAACAGATCTCGACTCAAGTTAAGACATGCAGAATATCCATTAAAGATAGGTACACGAGGTCTGCAGACAACTGTGCAATGATATCCCAGCAAGATTCAGCCCCTGCAAGAGAAAGGATGGCAACAAAAAGATAATAAACTTATGGAACGAACTAAAAGAACGATCAAGCACCAAATTATTCAATGCAGCTAAAATTTAAATCACTGGCACATTAAGAGTACTGCTTAGGTATGTGTACAGCATTATCAGTGACCATTTCTCTTCATGTGTAAAATCATTACACTGGACAGGCTTTTTTAAATGCAAGTAAGAAATTCAAATTGACAATGTCAAGGGCGCACATAGTTGTCTATTAAGCAATACCAGTGACGCAGAAGTAGAGTTTGACACTTTACAAAGAAAGGAAATACACGTTGAAGGGTAGAACCCTAGGAAGCACCTGAGGATCAGAGGGAGCTTGTCGTGCATGTCCACCAGCCCATTAAAGTTTGTAGGCCAGGTAGGTAAGAAGCTTAAGAAGGCATATGGGATCAGTGTCTTTTTTAGATAACAAGGTGTAGAGCTGGATGAACACAGCAGGCCAAGCAGCATCAGAGGAGCAGGAAAGCTGACGTTTTGGGTCGAGACCCTTCTGC
>NW_025967742.1:0-20798 GCF_021869965.1 Rhincodon typus | reverse complement strand
TGAGATAACAAGGTGTAGAGCTGGATGAAAACAGCAGGCCAAGCAGTCTGATTTCTGAAGAAGGGTCTCAACCCGAAACGTCAGCTTTCCTGCTCCTCTGATGCTGCTTGGCCTGCTGTGTTCATCCAGTTCTACACCTTGTTATCTCAGATTCTCCAGCATCGGCAGTTCCGACCATCTCAGTGCCTTTTTTAGTTGAGTCATAGCATTTAAGGGCAGGGACGTTGTGCTGAAACTGTATAAGAAGTTGCCTAGGCCGCAGCTAGAGTATTGTGTGCAGATGTCAGGAAAAGGTTTTTTCATCCAGACGGTGATGAGATTTTGGAACTTTCTGCCTATAAGGGTAGTAGAGACAGTAGCCTTCATAACATTTAAGAAGTATTTAGATGTAAACTTGTGAAGCCAAAGCATAGAAGGCTTTGGTCAAAGTGCTGAAAAATGGGTTTAGAATAATTATGTGATTGTTTTTGACCACTGCGGACTCAATGGACTGATGGACCTTTTTCTATGACTCTATACCTACAAACAACACAGTGATTTCAGTCATGGGAATTTATCTTCAGAATGTTTTTGCGGCAATTTATCTATTGAACATTTTATTATAACTAAGCAACGTTGGATGCTTTGAACACCAAACAAAAATATTACACAGTAACAATTACATATTATTTCAGGTGCCATAAACTATTTGTTCTATTTAGCTTCTTTATTTTGCGATCATAGTCTTCAGCTACATCGTGCTTTGTTTACTTGTGAAAAGAAAATTCAAGTTTCATCAGTGTCAACAGATTAATCATTGATTTTTTTTTAAACCAGCGGTTAACAGAAATGAGCAACACTATGTAGGTTCAGTTAACAATCCCATATTTAGAAATACAGAGAAATGCATGATGCTTCATTTTATACTCCTGTGGTTAAAGGGGATGATTCACACTACACATACCACATATTGAAAGTTTGTTGTTTCACACCTAGAGAGGGTGGGGTACCTGAGCACCCATTCAAATGACTGCAAGAAGAGAGCAAGTGTTTCTGACAGAACAAAATGTAAAAGGCATACCAACTCACTGCCGTCCTATTTCAGTTTTATGTTCATTAATGAGAATTAAACAATGACTTGAAAACACAAGGTGGATTTTTCCATCTTATACAATTAGTAAGTCAAGGAAAATGTATTTCAAAAATTGTAATATATACCTAAGCTGTTTATTTGCCAATGATTAAAGCAGCTGCAGAATCATATACTAATACATTGATCCAAAATACGTAGGTATTGAAAACATTAGGCAGCAGTAAGTACCATTAAAAATGAAACAAGTCAGTTACTGTGGACTGCTAAACTGTGTAACCGTACAACTAATTACCAATACAAATCTTTGAATAGCAAGCACATGCTTAGGTTCAAAACAAATTCTTAACACAAACAGAGACAGTAAGAACTGCCGATGCTGGAGTCAGAGATAATCCATTTCTGAAGAAGGGTCCTGACCCAAAACATCAACTTTCCTGCTCCTCTGATGCTGCCTGGCCTGCTGTGCTCCTCCAGCTCCACACTGTGTTATCTCTGACTCCAGCATTGGCAGTTCTTACTATCTCTGGCTTGTTCTCATGTGATTTTGCTACAGGTACGTTTCAAAACAGACAAATATGGCACTGAATCCATGCCAGATTTTGAATCTTGCTGGTTTTCAAGTTGGGTGGATCATGCCAAGCTGGGTCAGTTGAGGTCAAAAGTTGCTTGGATCTTGGAAGAAGACAGGTGCGCAAAGTCTATGGACTGTGTCAGTGCAGCACTTAACCCAACCTGTTACTATGCAACATTACTAACTTATTAATAATTAAAATAGCTGAAGAAAATATCAGGTTTTCCAAAACCATGAACTTTCAGATAGCAGAATTTGAGACACTGTGTATACGTATTGCTTTAGAACAAAGCCTCTAATCGATATATCCTTCTTGTTAACATAACAAGCAGGATTTGATCCAAGCCCCTTAGATGAACCCGTACATGAAAATCCCACCATCCCAAGCAAAACAACTCATGTGATTGATATTGCTGGACAAATGTACAGTGTTCTGTGACAAATTCATAAATTATGCCACTCAACAAAGACTTGAGAAAGAAAATTTCAGTGGAAACAATTAAATAAACATAACTATTGGTGAATAGCAAAGTTCCATTGCTCTTTAGATTTAAACTGTGGGGCCTACTTGGGTAACTGTTCAAAACAAATTCTGATTTATTCCAGTGTGTCTTGATGAAGGTCATGATCCTGTTCTGTGCATTCTGCAATCTCCATTTCAATCACAGATGTTTTGCTTCACAGATATTGGAAAGAACTAAAAAAAACTCGCCAAACTCTGATTTAAGTTCCTCCAGGGTTATGATACCGTTGCTGTTTAAAATATCTTTAAATTGAATTATTGTTTGTGCTTTAACAGTAATCAGACCAAATACTTTCCCTACACTCTTCAGAATTCTGCTTCGCTATCACGAGTTTCATTGCCAAATTCTACATGTACATTAAGTTATTCACTCCTCTGAAAACTTCAAGAGCATTTCCTTGGAACAGTCTGAAAACCACTGACTTCAAATGAGATGGTTACATCAAGCTCCATTCTATTCCTGACAATCTTGAGCTTTAAAAACAGAAATTGCTGGAAAGGCTGAGCAGGTCTGGCAGCATCTGTGGTGAGAAATCAGAATTAACGTATCGGGTCCAGTGACCCTTCCTCAGAACAGCATCCGCAATTCTTTCAGTTTTAATCTTCAGCTTTCATTAATTGGGAGAATTAAGAGCATATTTTCATCAGTTACCTAAAGTTAGCACAAAATAGACATAAAGAAGAACATTACTTTGTATCTTACATCTTTTTAGTAGGATTCGCACAGAGGAAAACATATCACCAGATGATTCAGAATTCCTACCTGATAATCAGATAAATTTCCATTTGGCTTACCTATTTAATTTTTGCCAGTTCACTCACCATTTTCCTATAAAGAGATTAATAAGCATTCAGAAGGCCTCAGAAGAAGATTCCACAGAAGAGTTCCTTGGAATTATACCCATTTCATAGAATCATAGAATTCCTACAGTGTGGAAACAGGCCATTTGGCCCAACAAGTCTATACCGGCCCACCGAAGAACATTCCACCCAGACCCATTCCCCTACTCCTGCATTTCCCTTATCTAACCCACCTAACCTAAATATCCCTGAACACTATGGACAATTTAGCATAGCTGAGCCACCTACCCTGCACATCTTCGGACTGTGGGAGGAAATCGGAGCACACAGAGGAAACCCACGAGACACGGGGAGAATGCGCAAACTCCACACAGACAGTCGCCTGAGGCTGGAATCGAACCTGGGTCCCTGGCGCTGTGAGGCAGCAGTACTAACCACTGAGCCACCATGCTGCCCCTTTATACTGGATGATCCACATTTAGCAAGTGCCAAAAAATGGAGCAGTTTAGAGCACACACCAATAAAAAAATTCCATGTGCTCATGGGATTGGAGGTATTATAAATCAGCATAGATTGAGGACTAATTAATTGACAGAAAACAGAAAGCACGAATAAACTGGTCACTTTGGGCTAACAAGTTGCAATTTTTAGGTTACAGAAGGATTAGTTCCAGCTGTTTGCAGCTTTTATCAATGACTTAGACGAGTGAACCAAAGGTCATGTGTGCAACTTTGCTGACAAAACAAACCTAGGCGAGAAAGGTAAACTGTGAGTGGGACACAAAAAGACGAAATGAGTAGACAAGAATATAGCAGGTAGAATATAATGTGAGGAAATGGGTGCTATTCACTTTGTTAAGAAAGATAGGAAAGCAGAATGTTTTTTTAAAATGGTGAGAAACTGGGAAATGTTGGTAGCCGAGTGCCTTTGTACATGAAACATAGAAAACAAACATACAAGTACTACAAGCAATTAGAAAAGCAGACTTTTTTTAAAATTCACCTGTGATATGGATGCACTTGCTGGGCCAGCATTATTGTCCATCCATAGTTGCCCTTGAGAAGATGGTGGTGAACTGCTTTACTGCTTTCTTGAACTGCAGTAGTCAATTTGTTGTAGGGGCACCCACAATGGTATGTTCACCGTTGTTACAAAAATATTGAAGTCGCACTGTAATTGAACAGGTCTTTGCTGAGAGCAGACCTGGAGTAAAGTATAGAATTTTAAGCTCCTTACACAAGGAAGAATACGATGCAATGGAGGGAGTGAAATAAAGATTTACTAGACGGATTCCTGGGACGAGGGGATTGTTCAATGAGGAGAGAGAAATTGAGCTGACCAAGCCGTTATTCTTTTGGGTTTAGAAGAGACAATTTAATCAAAACAGAAAGAAACGTAAGAGAATTGACAGGCCTGATAGTGGGGGAACATTTCACCGGGTTGAACAGCCTAGACCTAGAGATCAGAAGTTCTGAATAAGGGATGCATAGACAAGATGGAATGTTGTGAATATTTGGAATTCTCTACCTGAGAGAGCTTTGGATGCTTTTTGGAGTATTTTCAAGTCAGGGATCGATAGATTTCTTGATGCCAGGGGAATCAGTGATTTGAAGGTAGTGTTAAGATAATTAAGGTAACATAGATAAGCAATGATCTTATTGAATGGTGAAGTCAGTTCAAAGGATCAATGACCTATTTCCTGCTCCTATTTCTTTTGTTTTTTTTCAAAAATTTTGCAGGATAAGATTGGCTCCTATCACACAGTGTAGCATCCAATATATCGGAGTTCCAAATTTCTTTCAGTACCTTGTCAAAGTGGCGATTCTTCATCCAAGGCTATTCAATGAATTTTTGAAGCATAATCAGCTCCAAAGGTATTACAACTGCACACAATTCTCTACTCACTCAACTTTCCTTTTACCAACAAGTAACACTGAGGTGTGTCTGGGAATGGGGACTTTACCCCCGTTCCCAGTTAAGGTATATGTAACCGATTTGACCACACTATAGACAATGGATCAAATCCAGCACCTTCCTAGTTTCCATTACTCAGTTTTACAATGGGTAATGCACTTACACTTACAACTCAGACATTGGTATATTCAAGTGTTTAAGTGTGAAGAGCAACTTCACCACACAAGTGCTACAGGATTCAATTTCTGACAGATTTGTTTCCCGGCAGTATCAGATTGTCAAGGCAGGAATCACAAGCCTTACTTTAAAAAAATACATTTGATCACCTTTGTCTGATCTAAAAGAAGTACTTTGCAGGGGAACTGTACAACAAGAAGGCTCAAAGCGAAGGGTGTAACCAGTGCCTCAGGAACCAAACCAACTAAAATGGGCCTGCTGAAGGGGCTCTATTTGGCTGTAACATTCAGTCTAAAGAGATCATAATCACGTCCAAAAATAACAACGCTTTATAACTGGTAAAATAACTCAAAATATTAACACTTTCAGGACTGATGTGGCGGCGGATTTCTCACTGAAAATCAAACTTACTGGAATTAACACGTGTTAATGGCCTAATGGTATTATTGCTAGACTATTAATCAACAAACTGGTTCTGGGGACCCAGGTTTGAATCCTGCCATGGCAGATGGTGTACATAAAAAAGAAAATCTGGAATTAATAATTTGCTGATCACCATGAAACCATTGTTGATTGTTGGAAAAATGCACCTCATTCACTAATGTCCTCAGGGAAGGAAAACTGTCATCATCACCTCGTCTGGCCTACATGTGACTCCAGACACACAGCAAATGTGGTTGACTCTCAACTGCCCTCTGAAAAGGCCTAGCAAGCCATTCAGTTGTACCAAACACTACAAAGTCTCAAAAAAAAAACAGAAATCGGACGCACCACCTGGCATCAACCTTAGCACCAGAAAAGGCAATGGCACAAAACAGCCCTGTCGACCAAGCAAAGTCCTCCATACTAATATCTGGTGGCTAGTGCCAAAACTGGGAGAGCTGTCTCACAGACTAGTCAAGCAGCAGCCTAAGACAGTCGTACTCACAGAATCATACCTTACAGGCAACGTCCCTGACACTATCACCACCATCTCTGGATATGTCCTATACCATCGACAGGACAGACCCAGCAGAGGTGGCAGCACAGTGGTATACAGTCAGGAGAGAGTTGCCCTGGGAGTCCTTAACATTGACTCCGGACATCATGAAGTCACGGGCAAGGAAATCTCCTGCTGATTACCATGTACCGTCCTCCCTCGGCTGATGAGTCGGTACTCCTCCATGTTGAGCAACACTTGGAGGAAGCACTGTGGATGGCAAGGGCACAAAATGTACTCTAAGTGCAGTATCTGAACGTCCACAACCAAGAATGGCTCAGTAGCAGTATTCCTGATCGAGCTAGTCAGGTCCTGAAGGACATAGCTGCTAGACTAGGTTGGCAGCAGGTGGTGAGGGAACCCAACAAGAGGGGGAAAACATACTTGACCTCAGCCTCACCAATCCAGCCATGACGTATCGTTAAGAATGACCACCCATACAATCCTTGTGGAGACAAAGTCCCACCCCGCCCTCACATTGAGAATAACCTCCATGGTGTTGTGTGGGAGTATTACTGTGCTAAATGGGACAGACTTCAAACAGATCCAGCCAGTCAAGACTGGGCGTCAATAAGGCACTGTGGGCTGTCAACAGCAGCAGAACTGTACTCCAGCACAATCTGTAACCTCATGGCCCGGCACATCTTTCACTCAACCATTACCATCAAGTCAGGGTATAAACTCTGGTTCGACGGACAGTGCAGGAGCATATGCCAGGAGCAGCACCAGGCATACCTAAAGATGAGGTGTCAACATGGTGAAGCTACCGAAGAGGACAACTTTCACACCAAACAGCATAAGCAGCAAATGATAGACAAAGCTAAGCAATCCCATTCCCAACCGATCAGATCTAAGCTCTGCAGTCCTGCCATATCCTGTTGTGAATGGTGGTGGACAATTAAACAACTCACTGGAGGAGGAGGCTCCACAAATATCCCCATCCTCAATGTTGGAAGAGCATTGCACATCAGTGCAAATTATAGGCTGAAGCTTTCACAGCAATCTTCAGCCACAAGTGCCCAGTGGGTGATCCATCTCAGTCTTCTCCAGTGATCCCCAGCATTCCAGAGGCCGGTCTTCAGCCAATTCCATTCACTCCACCTGACATCCAAGAAACGATTGGAGATACTGGATATGGCAAAGGCTACGGGCCCTGACGATACTCCAGCAATAGTACTGAAGACTTGTGCCTCAGAATTTGTTGTTCCTGTAGACAAGCCCTTCCAATACAACATTCTCAGGCAGATGCCAATGTGGAAAATTGCCTGGGTATGTCCTGTACATAAAAGCCAGGACAAATCCAACCCAGCCAATTACTGCCCCATCAGTCTACTCTTGATTATCAGTACAATGATGGAAAGTGTCATCAACAGTGCTATCAAGCAGCACCTGCTCAGCCAGAACCTGCTCAGTGACGCCCAGTTTGGGTCTGGCCAGGGCCACTCAGCTCCTGACCTCATTACAGCCTTGATTCAAACATGGACAAAAGAGCTGAATTCTAGAGGTGAGGTCAGAGTGACAGCCCTTGACATCAAGGTTGCATTCGACCGAGTGTGGCATCAAGGAGCCCTAGCAAAACTGGAATCAATGGGTATCTGGTGGTCAGAGTCATACCTGACACATAGCAGTTCATGTTCAAATGCGACAAAATCTGGATAATATACATGCTTGGCCTGACAAGTAACAATCGCACCACACAAATGCCAAGCAATGACCATCTCCAGTAAGAGACAATCTAACCACTGCCCTTGACATTCAATGGAGTTACCATCACTGAATCCCTCACTACCAACATCCTTGGGGTTATCATTGACCAGAAACTCAAATGAACTCACCGCATAAACATAGTGGCTAAGAATACTGCGACGAGTAACTCACCTCCTGACTCTCCAAAGCCTGTCCATCATCTACAAGGCACAAGTCAGGAGTGTGATGGAATACTCTCCATTTGCCTTGATGGGTGTAGCCCCAACAACACTCAAGAAGCTTGGCAGCATCCAGGACAAAGCAGCCGACTTGATTGGCACTACATCCACAAGCATCCACTCCCTCCACCATCACTGCTCAGTAGCAGCAGTGTACTATCTACAAGATGCACTGCAGAAATTTACCAAAGATCCTCAAACTGCACCTTCCAAACCCATGACCACTTCCATCTGAAGGACAAGGGCAGCAGATGCACGGGAACACCTCCACCTTCAAGATCCCCTCCAAGCCACTCACCATCCTGACTTGGAAATACAGCACCATTCCTTCACTGTCACTGGGTCAAAATCCTGGAATTCCCTCCCTAATGGGAATTGTGGGTCAACCCACAGCAGGTGGATTGCAATAGTTCAAGGAGCAGCTCACCATTACCTTCTCAAGGGCAACTAAGGACGGGCAATAAACGCTGGCCAGCCAGCAATGCCCACATCCCACAATAATGAATATTTTTAAAAAAACTGAGGGAGCGCTGCATTTTCTGCAATGATTGTTTATGATTGATGTTTCGGTTAAAAGTTAAGGTTTGCGTTTAAATAGCATCTTTCAATGGCCCCAGGATGACCCGAAGTGCTTGACAACCAAAGAAATTTGAAGCATAGTTATTTGCTGCAATGTGGAAAGCCAGCTTTTTCTAGAACTCTGCTGGTGCCCTCAACAACATTACTTCCTTAAAATGATACTACCAAAAACAGACTAACTGGATATTTCATCATATTTGATGCTGTTAGATGCTGTTTTTGCTTATATTACTTCTTAAATAAAATCAATGTTATATATTTGTACAAAGCTCTTTCAGATGTACCGATGACTTGCAAAGGAGTAAACACCTGTTAGACATTTACTTCAATTTAAATATTACAAAATACTGTCTCTCTTAAAAGGTTAAAATCAATGGCAATCCAAATAAATTTTCAATAAATTAACAACAATTGCACTTGGGCTGGAAGTTACATCAAGAAAGTGAAACAAGTGAACTGCTTTTGAGGAGTTAAGCAGATGAAACCATCCATTGACGCCAGAGTTCATGTGAACCGTGTGAAGCAATTTCCCTGAGTTACTGCAACACAGGAAGAAAAACATTCCCATCACCAAAGGATTCATTTCTTGCAAACTAGGGAGTTTTTGAACGGGCAATGGTATAAACATAACACACAAATGCTTGGCTGTTACAAGGTCTGTAACGGCAACCCACTGACCTTGGGTTGACAGAATCCACAGAGGATACGGAAGATCAGGGCAGTGTTGCGCAACAACCCCCAAGCGACTAATTTGTTTGGTATTTTGGAAACTGTTTACAGTACTGTCAAATTAATTCCAATTTGAATGTTGGAGAAACATGTTTATAATATTGCCAAGTGCTATCTGAAATAGAGGGTGTGAGGAAAGAGAGAAAGCAAAAAGGAGACGGGGAAAAGTGTAGAGATTTGCATTTATAAAGCAGCTTTTATGATGACCAGATATGTCAAACCCCTTTTACAGACAAGGAAGCACTTTCGAAGTGTAGTCACATACTGTAATGTAGGAAATAAAATTTATTCAAAACCATTTACGTTTTCTTTTGTGGTCTTCTGCATGATATAATACTGTAGAATATAGTGGAGAAATCTTACTTTATTAGAAACAAAACCGTTTTCCACTTCTCAGAGGTCAAAATGGAAAATCTAAAGAGACTTCAGTCTGTACTTTGTGATTAAATAGCAACAGTCTGTGTCCTAACTGCTTGGGGTACAAACTCTTCTGGTTGATAAGTCTAACAAGCTGGTTAGTGCATTTATAAAAAATATGCTTACATAGCACACAAAGCAAATCTTCTCCCACCCCACGTCACTCACAAAAGACAGCTATTCACTCCCAATCAACTAGTACCCAAGTGAAAATGTACGCTTTTACAGCTGTTATCTCTATATAGCAAACAAAAAAAAATTCATAATTTTGCATTTGCTAAGTGGCAATTTTCAGAATTGCCAACATGGAAAATCATAAACCATTTAAAAGAGTAAACAAAAACTTTGTTTTACTTTAAGCTTTCACTCTTTACCAGAATTGACATGCTACAATACATTCCTATAGGTGCCAGCAGCTCTCTCGTATATTATCTGGTAGATACACTTCACATTTAACCGTAATCAGTCTGAGGATCAATTGGTTATTCATCCATAGGGTCATCACAGTTCATTCCAAATGAATCCAGCAAGAAATTTAGACACCAAATCCTACAAAACAGTAGTGAGACCACTGGCAAGGTATTCAACTATACACAACTGATGTTGCCACATCTTCATTTACAAAGAGCTATTGCTCTTCTGCATTGTTTTGATGGGAAATGGCAGGACACTTTTGCATGCTGGGCTCTCTCAACTTCTATATTTCAATGCTAACTCCTTAAAATGATTCCATTCCTTGAACGTCCTCCACCTGACAATGGATTCATAAACATTGCACCTATCTACAACTCATATAGCCTTGCCGGGTCTCTGCCCTTCACTGGGTGGGGTTTCATCAGCCACCACTGGTGGCATTCCTCACCAGTGCTCATTGTTTCATCCTCATTATCTATCTCATTAAAACAATAAATTACTACCAGGGAGGTGGATTTGACAATGAAGGAAAGTGTGAAATTCACATGTATAGTTAATACACTGCATTCAATTGACGATAAGAATAGTTCTTTGTAAATTAGGTGGAACACCTCAGTGAATGACCTCCCCAGTTATTCTGTGATGGGCAGTTACCAGGCTCCAGTCAGAACTAAGAACATTTAAACTTGTCATTTGCTGCAACCCAATAGTGGGGTTTTTAGTCCAAGGCTGTGCACTCTGTAAAAGCTCAAACAAGTCTGAACAAGCCTGAGAGTACTGGATAAATATCCAACAGTATCACATTACTCACCTTATGGGATACTATCCCAACATAATATGCATCAACTATAACACATAACACTAGTGATCCTAAGTCTACTTGGGAGGTGCACCCTGAGTTCCATGTCCTCTAGACCTTGTTCTCCATCCAGATAGGCACAAAATATTGGATCATCCAATCCCACAGCCAGAAAATTCCATTATTGATTTTCACCATTCATTTCAGAAATATTTATTTTTCATGCCAGCCCTAAACTTCCAAAACTTACCATGTTTTGATGTGTGTTTGTCATCAATGGAATATGCACTTTCTGCAAGCATTTCTAACGCTTGTTGAGTGGCAGAAATGCACAAATGCATAACTGGGTTCATGTGCATCAATATTCTAACTTTATTCTTCAGTCATCCCGCCTGGTTTTTCCTGGAATTTCACAAAGAAATATCCCTTGGGGGTGTTACGGGAAAAAGGACAATAATTCTGTGCTCTGAACTGTTTGTAGCAATGACATTACAAATCACTGGGTGCCACAAGCATTCTGCTTCATCTAAAACACTATACACATCTTGAAAAAAACTGATTAACATTACATCCAAAGTTTACTGTTAAAGTACTGATTTGTGTTACAAGTTCAGTTGCTGTGGCCCTTTGCAATTACAGGAAACTGCCAATTTACTTTGCTCTGAAGAAACCCCAGTCCTGATGAATTCTATTTCACAAAAATAGCTTGGACAACATGTAGCTTTGTTTGTTGTCTTAGCTTTATCATTACCCGATATGATTGAAAGTCTACATACACGATTTTGTTTTATTCACTCATGGGATGTGGGCATCACTGGCTGGCTAGCATTTATTGCCTGTTCCCAGGTGCCCTTGTGAAGGCAGTGGTGAGCTGTCTTCTTAAACCACTGCAGTCCACCTGCTGTAGGTTTACCCACCATGACCTTAGGGAGAGAATTCCAAGATTTTGATGCAGCAACAGTGAAGAAAGAGCAAGATATTTCCAAGTCAGGACACCGAGCGGCTTGGAAGGGAACTTGCAGGTGGTAGTTTTCCCAGATGTCTGTTGTCCTTGCCTTACAGATTAGAATTGTCATGGGTTTGGAAACTGCTGTCTGAAGATCTTTAATGAATTTCTACAATGCATCTTGTAGATAGTACACCATGCTGCCAGTGAGTGTCAGTGCTGGAGGGAGTGGATACTCGTAGATGTAGTGCCAATCAAGCGGCTGCATTGTCCGAATGGTGTTAAGCTTCTTGGTGTTGTTGGAGCTGCACCCATCCAGACAAATGAGGAGTATTCCATCACACTCCTGACTTGTACTTTGTAGATGATAGACAGGCTTTGGGAAGTCAGGACCTGAGTTAATCACCGCAGCATTCCTAGCATTTTACCTGCACTTGTAGCTACTGTGTTTATGTGGCAAGTCCATTTAAGTTTTTGGTCAATGGCAACCGCAAGGATGTTGCGGGGATTCAGTGACGATAACACAACTGAATGTCAAGGGGAGGTGGTTAGATTGTCTCTTATTGGAGATGGTCATTGCCTGGCATTTGTGTGGCTAAACGTAACTTGCCACTTGTCAGTCCAATCCTGGATTGTGTCCAGATTTTGTTGCATTTGAACAAGGACTGCTTCAGTAACTGAGGAGTCACGAATGGTGCTGAACATTGTGCAATCATTGGCAAACATCCCCACTTCTGAAAATTGAAGCAATTTTCTCTGTATGCTGCAACAAATGGAGAGATTTCATCACTTTGTCAGCAAAACCTTTTGCTTAATCACCCCAAGTTCTTTTTCACAAAATTAATTCCTACATTGCGATTACATGGAGACCAACATCCTTTGTAAATATAAGGCTATTTGCTGATGGAGTACATCATAGGCAAATCCTATCCCTTCCCCATGTCCAACCAGATAGACTCTACAGGAGGATTCACTGGGCATCGTCTAGAAGTGGCAATCCTGGATGATTTTCCCATTTTTAACAAGGGGACATAATATTAATTATAGTAGCACTGGCCTCCCAGTGACCAGCTAAGATCAGGTAGCTCAACACAGAACAAGAATCATGTGTGGAACAGTGTGGTCTATATGACAAAGTACTACATCAAGTATTGTGTTCACACATTATGCCATTGGAAGAATCAGCAAGATCACCTTAACTGCGTTTAATGACATACTTAGATGCTGAATATAGTCCATTGAAACAGCTGCTGTTTTCTAACTATCTGTGCCATTGGAAGAATCAGCAAGATCACCTTAACTGCGTTTAATGATATACTTAGATGCTGAATACAGTCCATTGAAACAGCTGCTGTTTTCTAACTATCTGTACTAGTTCAGAAAAAAAAAATGGAGATCATCATTTAAACAGCCTGTGTTATAACAAATCCTTTAACATTGAGAAATAGATGATGAGGTTACATGCCTGACTTTATGAGTTCCATACAATACAACTCAAGGTCTGAAGCTCTGATGGAAGAACAAAGGGCAGAGGAGCACAGAAAGCTGTATGTGAAGGAACTAAGCATTCAGAAGGAAACATTGGGCTGACGGAAATTGCAGAGATAGGATGAGGCAAGGTAATAAAGGGAATCGGCAAAGAAAATAGAATAAATGATAAATTATTATAGTATTTCAAAAAATACCATGTATCACTTTTACATTGTGGTTGTGTATTCTTCAGATCAAAACAAAAGACTAAATTAGGAAAGGTGCAAATTCAGGCCACATGATAGTATACCCACTTCCTCCTGAATCTTCCTTTCAGGACTTATTCTTGAAGGCTACTTTGATCAACCACTATTTAATTATTTTGATTAGTGGGACGTCATGTTTGTTTTGAATTTTGTGTAAACACTTCTATAAATCACACTACCTAATTTATGTCATTCATAGTCACTATTATTGTTACCTTTTCACGACTAGAAAAACAAAGTCCCAAAGTCAAAAAACAAGATAGGTGCTCAAAGTCCATTGCTCGGGTCATAACGTATATTTACAACAGCTAGGTGTTACTAGCCAATTATATCTGCATATAGGTGCATAATGACACCCAGTGGTTGATCAGCAGTAATGCACTTTTCATTGTAAACATAAATGCAGCACATAAACAGATTCACAATTACATTTTGATGAAAATTAGCAGCAGAGAGACAGCGACTAGCTTGAAGTTGGCAAGGAATTAAAGCAGCTGTTTCAGGAAATGAAACTAGCAGCTTTTTTTTTGTCACCCCAATCATTTCCCTCTTTTCTCATTTCATTCTGAAGGCACAAAAGGGACAAAATTTGAGATTGTTAACAAAATGCTGACGTCGCTGACAGAACTGGAAATTTAGCAAAAGATTAGTCTTAATTAATTCCAAATATAGTATATTTAATTTGAGTTCCCAATAAGGAATGGGTCAAATTTCCGATTCAGAAGGAGCATCATTAACACACACTAAAGGGACTGAATAGCCTGCATTTATTTTGCTGGAATGCAACAGTGTGACATGAATAATTTCACTGAGTATCTGTAGGCTGTTTAACTGCTGTGAGCATCATAGGCAAAAATTAGTCTTATGCTCAGCTATCAACCACATGCCTCAATAGGAATGCGTGCATTTTATTTTAAAATTAAACTGAATTGAGAGGTGAATTACAGTACCGCTAATATCTGCCCCTACTTGGGATCAGTTCATTTAGGTTAGACAACCAAATGCATCAAAGACCCTCTCGTTTTTACGCCACAGCTACTAACTTGATGAGTTGTCAGCAAAGCAAAGTTTTGGTAAAAATATCCAATACCATTAACCATCCATGTCATCTGCATCCAGTACATCAAGTCTATGTCAGCTCCCTATGAGTAAACCCTTCAGCTTCAGTCTCCCACTGTATGCTCACAAAGGTACAACTTATTGTTATTTTTACTCAAGCTGTTCAGATATGTCATAGCACACCTCTAGGGCAGGTCGGACTTGAAACCGGATCTTCTGTCCCAGAGGTAGGAGCTTTACCATGGTGTCACAAGACCCCTACAAAGCTACAACTTTATTGCCCTCAAATGGCTATGCAATTCTCTTTTAAAATCATTGCTGGTCTCCAACTGCATAGTCAACGAGTTCCAGGTCATTATCAATCATCAAGGTAAAAGTTATTCATCACAGCCCCACTGTATCTCTTGTTTAAAACTTTAGATTTGTGTCCCGTAGTCTTTGTCCATCACCTAGGTCTAAACCTGTCATAATCTTGTACACCGCTATAAAAGATGAGGTGATATAGCCAAGTGTAGAGTTACTTTTTGATGATCTAAGTTGGGTACAAGAAACAGAATCATTCCAAATTACGACATGATACTGCCACCTATTAATAAGCTTTTACAATGCACATTCAATCCATGGAGAACATCTTTAGGTGCAATTGCCGTCATGTGCTACCTTCCAGTTCATTTAAAACAAAATATAAGCTACAAGAAAGTGCCAACTATATGAATCACTTGTCTGATTTCTTATGACATAGCATCATAAGTAGGCTATTCAGCCGATCAAGTCTGCTCCACCATTCAATGAACATGGTTGATCTGATAATCCACAACTCCACTTTCCTGCCCTTCCCCATAACCATCGATTCCCTTACAGATTAAAACTCTATCTCTGACAACCTTGAATATACTTGACAAACTAGCATCAACAGCCTCTGCTGTAAAGAATTCCACAAATTCACAATCCTCTGACAGAAGACATTCTTCATCTCTGTCTTAAAATGGGGAACTGCTTACTCTGAGATTATGCCTCATCCTAGACTCTCCCACATTTATCTGTCCAGTTCCCTAACAATTTTGTATGTTTCAATAATGTCACCTCATTCTTCTAAAATTCAATAAGTACAGGCCAACCTACTCAAACTTACATCATATCTGGAATTAACCTCAAGAACCTTCTCTAGACTGCCTCCAATGCCAATATATCTTTCCTTAGATAAGGGAACTAAAATTGTTCACAGCATTCCAGGTGGAGTCTGACCAGCTCTTCTTTTAGTTTTAGCAAAACCTCCCAACTTCTTTACTCCATTCACTTTGAAATAAAGGTTAACATTCTTTTCACATACCCTATTGCTTGCAGAATTTGGATGCTAGCAATTTGAGATTCATGTACAAGGCCACCTAAATCCTGCGTTGTAGCTTTTTGCAGTCTTTCTCCATTTAAATATTTAGCTCCTTTATTCTTCCTGTCCAAGTGCATTATGTCACGTTACATTCCATGTAGCAAGTTTTTGTCCACTTGCTTAACTGATCTATATCCCTCTGCAGATTCTATGTATTATCCTCACCACATTTGTTTTCTTTATTCATTCATGTGATGAGGGGTGTCACTGGCTGGGCAGCATTTATTGCCCATCCCTAATTGCCCAGAGACCAGTTAAGAGTCAACCATGATGCTGTGGGTCTGAAGTCACATGTAGTCCAAACCAGGTAAGGATGGCAGTTTCCATCCCTAAAGCGCATTAGTGAATCAGACTGTTTTTTCTGATAATCGACAATGGATTCATGGTCATCGTTACATTTTTAATTCCAGATATTTTTTGAATTTAAATTCCACCATCTGCCATGGCAGGAGTTGAACCCGGGTCCCCAGAACATTATCTGGGTCTCTGGATTAATAGTCCAGCAATAATACCACTAGGCCATCGCCTCCCACCTTTCCACTTATTTTTGCATCACCTACAAATTTGGCTATGATAAATTCACTTGGTTTATCCAAGTTATTTATATATATATTGTAAGTAATTGTGACGCCAGCACTGATCTCTGTAGCAGACCACTATTAGACATTTACCTCCTGAAGATGCTCCCCCTTATCCCAACTCTCTGTCTCCTATTAGTTAGACAGTATTAGTTATCCATGATAGTATACTACCGCCAATACCATTTTTATATAGCCTAACATGCAGTAACTCATCAAAAGTCTTTTGGAAATCCAAATACATTATATCACATGCTTTTGAAATTTATGATATTTTCTTCTTCCCAATATTCAATGATCTTACCTGAAGGGACTTGGGCAAGCAGAAACCTATTGCTTTGAATAAAATTACAACTTCTGTATCTTAATTAAGTGGAAATCCCTCACATTCGTGCATCTGAATAGGCATGCATAAATTGGGATCCATCAGAGCGAGGTTCAATCTTGCCCTCTCTTGACATTGACACATGCAGAGGTTGCTGGATGTTGATCACAAGCAAAAACTGTGAAAAATATTATCCCTGTTTCATCCACAAGACTTCAGGCCAATCTTAATTCCCCTATTACTACATCTGTAGCTTAATTCAGGTTAGAACTCAAATCTGTTACTTTGGATCTTTATAGCCCCAGCTAAGAATCTCATTGTGCAGGGTTTTATGAAGTTTTCTGCATTAATTGTGAGAGTCACACCTCACCGGGGCAGCATGGCAGAAATCAAGCTCTGCTATATCGGGATCAACACAAAAGTCAAAAGATTTTATTAAAGTACATAAAATGTTCCAATTTACCTGCCTTTTTAGATCCAGGTTAACAAAAACACAGCAGGTCACTGGGCTTAACAAGGATTACAATTTGTTATAAATAAGTAGGCTCTAGCTACAAGTAACCAACTATAAACTGCTGAAATATATGTCTACTGGTTGAAACTGTACCTCTTTATAAACTCCCCCTACACAGATGCAGACAGTCCTGAAGAAGACTCATAATGAACTTGAAATATTAACTGTTTCTCTCTCCACAGATCCTGCCAGATATGAATCTCTCCAGCTTCTTTGTACTTATTTTCATCTGTTGCTTGTCTATGGCATTTACATAATCTTAGTGAATTATATCTAATCCCCAGATTGAACACAGCCAAAAACCACACTCTTTCCAGTGGCTGCACACAATAAATATCTGCACATCCTGACAAATTATATATTTTTCTGCTGAGCAAATCTACTGTTGACTTTTTGTCAAAAGTAGCAAATGAAGGTTTGTTACATGCAGAACCGGTGTGTCAAGCATAACACTTGATTATATTAGGATTTAGTATGCCAGGCAGAAAAAAAAATTTGTCCAGCTCAACTTCAGCCAGAATCAATTTTCCACTGAAGCTAGAAGTTACTGCTGACAATATCAAGAGTCACTGATTCATTTGAAATCGACGAAGTAAACTTCCCAATTAAAATAGTGGAAGTGTTCATCTGCTAATTTCTTGGCTGCTATTCAAAGTTACAAATTAAAGTGACTGATAATGGTAAATATGGTGCATTGTATGAAGACGTATGGACTAATGCACATTGAGAATTACAACTGGCCTCAGCATTCCCGGAGGGAGAGAAAGGAGAAAACAATCAAAGCTTCCCATCCCTTGTTACCATCCAATGAATCCTGCGAAAAAAATCAATGTTGTGAAGGTTGGACAAGAGAAGAATTGGATTAATTAGTGGTGCTCTTCATGGTGCAGGAACTTACTGAAACTATTGAGTATCCTGCATGAAAATGATCTAGTAGACATATTGAAGGGCTACTGGAATTCATGGAATCCTATATGGCAGCAAGATTCATCACTTAACAAATAAAAAGGAATAAAATGGAGATTTCAAAAGTAATAAATGAAATTTAAAATGTTTTATTAAAGATTTAAATGGAGAATTACTTTTCTGGTTTTCTTTCTGATCTTTGATCCAATCTTTTTGTCATCATTTTTAATTAAATATTTCATTTTAGAGCATTTCATGAAAGTCGATTTCCCCACAATTATCATTACAAACATTCATTTTAAAGATCTCTCTTGCTTTGTTTGATAACCCTTCAAGTACAATACAATGCAGAGGGGAAGAGATACTTTTTGCATGGTTTTTGGGCTCACAGTTTGTATGATTTTTTTGAAAACAGGATAAATTGAAGCCTAGAATCCGGGTCCAAGCACAAAACAGTGACATCACAAGAAAACTGTAATTTCATTGGTTGGTAATAGCTGCTAATTTGACTACTGTAGATTACTTTCAGATTAAAGATGATGGGGAGGTGTTGGTATTGGACTAGGGTGGACAAGGTCAGAAGTTACATGACACCAGGTTATGGTTGAAGAGGTTTATTTGAAATCACAAGTTTCAGAGTGCTACTCCTTCGTCAGGTGAAGGTCAACTGACAAAGTAGCAGTGCTCTGAAAGCTTGTGATTTCAAATAAGCCTGTTGGACTATAACCTAGTATCATGTGACTTCTGATACAGATTAAAGATAAAAAGGAGAAATATTTACAGGTTACAAATTAAATGACCAGTAGGAATTAAAGTAAAACCAAATTAAGAACTAAGTAAATAGAATTGCAGAGCCAGGCAATGTGCCGTACTTACACTGATGTGGGAGCTAGTGGATCCCATTCTGGTTATTAGTGACCACATCTGTAGCAAGTGCTGGTTGCTTCAGAAATTCCAGTTCAGAGTTGATGAGCTGGAGTCTCAGCTTTGAACACTATGACGTATCAGGGTGAGTGAGAGTTATCGGGATGCTGTGTTTCAGGAGGCAATCACACCCCTTCGATTAACTACCTCAAATTTGGTCAGTCGTCAAGGGCAGAAGGTAGGTAAAGGGATCTAGGAGGTAGTGCTGAAGGAGCCCAGTCCTACAGTTTGGCTAACAGGTTTGAGATTCTTGCTCCCTATGTGGGCGACAGCAGAGGCTGTGGGGAGGATGAGCAAACTGACCACAGAACCATGATACAGGAAGTCATTCAGGAGGAGAGAGAAAAGAGAAACGTAGTTGTAATCAGGTATAGACACTGTTCTCTGTGGCCAGAATCAGGAGTCCCAAAGGCTGAGCTGCCTGCCTAATGTCCAGGTTCAGGATATCTCATCTGGGCTGTTGAGAAACTTGGAATGGGAGGGGAAGATCCAGTTGTTGTGGTCCATGTCGGTACCAACGATATTTGTAAAAATAGAAAAGAGGTTCTGCTGAGGGAAAATGAGCAGCTAGAGGCTAAAGGAAAAAGCAGAGTCAAAAGGTCAATACCCAGAATACTACCAAAACCATGAACCAGGGCACAGGGCAAACAAGATTAAAGAAGTAAACGCGTGGTTCAAAGACTGGTATGGGAGAAATAGGTTCAAATTCATGAGACATTGGCACCAGTACCGAGGAAGGAGGGAGCTTTCCGATGGGACGTGCACCATCTGAATCATGCTAGCGAATCGCATAATTAGGGCTACAGATGGGGGTTTAAATTAATGAGTGGAAGCAGTGGCTTCAATTGCATGGAAAATTATGAAAAAAGTTAAAGGAAAGGAGGACTCCGGAGTGTTTATCATAGTTTCCAGAATAAGTAATTGGACAAAGAGTATGGAAAGGGTCAGGAATCTAACTTCACAGGAATCTAAAAGCACAGCAGATAATGGGACAACTCTGAGAAGGGAGGTGTGGTCAAAGCATGACTGAGGGCATTATACTTAAATGTACGCAGTGTACGAAACAAGGTAAATGAGCTTGCAGCACAGACTGAATTTGACAGGTACGATGACATGGGCTTCACAGAGATATGCCTGCAAGGGGATCAGGGCTGAGAACTAATTATCCAAAGATATGCCTCCTATCGAATGGACAAGCAGATGGGCAGAGAGGCAGGATTGTCTTTTTAAGAAATTAAATTAAATCGCAAGCAAGAAGTCATATAGAATCAGAAGGTGTAGAATCTATGTGGGTAAAGTTGAGGAAGCACAAAGGAAAGAAGACCCTGATGGGAGTTATGAACAGGGCTCCTAGCAGTAGTCAGGATGCTGGGGAGAAAACAAATTAGGAGATAGAAAAGGCATGCAAGAAAGGCATTATGACAATAATTATGGGGGACTTCAATATGCATGGGAAAATCAGATTGGTAGTCAACACAAGAAAAGGAATTTGTGGAATGTCTACGAGAGGAGCTTAAGATAGA
>NW_025967741.1:8769-25000 GCF_021869965.1 Rhincodon typus | reverse complement strand
ATAGAGTCAGCATGAAATGGCATGTGTTCCTATAGAATTCGAAAAGCAATATTTCTGTGTCAACCTCCACTTTAATCTAAGTATCTTTTCAAACTAAGGAGTCTAAGGTACTTGATCATTAACCTGTCGTTCTTTCTACTCTTTATTCTAAATCATTAATGGGTTGTCGGCTTCAGCAGCTGGAACAGCATATATTACCAATGCCTAATTCTCTTTGAGAGGTGATGGTCAACCACCTTCTTGAACCAATGTAGTCTGTTGGTGTAGCTATACCCCCAGTGCTGTTGACATGGGAATTCCTGGATTTTGGCCCCATCACAGTGAAGAAACAGAGTTGTATTTCCAAGGTGGTTGCTAACTTGCAGGTGGAGGTATTTGCATGTACCTGCTCCCCTTGTCCTTTGAGATAGAGTCAGAGAAACAGACCCTTCAGTCCAACTAGTCCACGCTGACCATGTTCCCATTTTGCCTGCATTTGGCACAAATTTCTCCAAACCTTTCCTATTCATGAACTTATCCAAATGTCTTTTAAATGTTGTAACTGTACTCGCATTCACCACTTCCTCTGGCAGTTCATTCCACACACAAACCACTCTGTGTAAAAAAAAAAAGTTGCCCCTCATGTCCTGTTTAAAACTTTCTCCTCTCACCTTAAAAACATGCCCCCTAGTTTTGAACTCCCCCACCCTAGGAAAAACATTATTGTTATTCACCTTATCTATGCTCTTCATGATTTTATAAACGTCTATAAAGTCACCCCTCAATCTCCTATGCTCCCAGCCTATTTTTATAACTCAAACCCTCCATTCCTGGTAACATTCTGTTAAATCTTTTCTGAACCCTCTCCAATTTAATAATATCCTTCCTATAACAGGACAACCAGAACTGCACTCAGTACTCCAAAGGAGGCCTCACCAATGTCCTAAACAACCTCAACATGACGTCCCAACTCCTAATCTCAAAGTCCTGAGCAATGAAGGCAAGCGTGCTAAACGGCTTCTTAATCACCCTGTCTACATGTGATGCAAATGTCAAAGAATTATGTATCTGAACCCCTAGGTCTGTCTGTTCGATGACACTGCCCAGGGCCCAAACATGAACTGTACAAGTCCCGTCTTTGTTTGTTTTACCAAAATACAGCATCTCACATTAATCCAAATTAAACTCCATCTGCCACTCCTCAGCCCATTGACCCAATTGATCAAGATCTCTTTGTAATCTTAGATAACCTAAATGTGCTGGAACCTCCTGAGCAATGGCTGTGCCTCTTTTACTTAACTGATGCCAGCTAACAACCAAGACAAACTTCCTGGATTTTTGTCTGCACGAAAGGGCATGGCAATCCAGCAGTACTATGAACCTCATATCTCTGACAAACAGCAAAAAGGTAGGGCAAAGCAGGGATGCTTTGAGCTTCCAGTTTGACTGAAATGGAATGAGTGCTATGACAGTGAGTGAAGATCCCAAAGGTGCAGCTTGGTCCAGTCCATGACCTGGGGATGTGTTCCTGAGCACATAGCGTCCTTGCCCCGCAGTTTTACAATGAGAGTTACTGGGGCAGCCCAAGGTACAGCATTGAATTGCAGAAGCATCCTAAAAGTGGATTGGAAACATTCAATGAGAGTTTGTAGAGGCTGGCACGTGTCAAATGCCAATTTCCTGGGAGATGGGGCCAGTGCTCATTGCTGTCTAATTCCTGATTAAAACAAGTTTGACAACTCCAACCAGAATGTTCTGAAAAAATTTGCCCAGGTGTACCACAATACCGAAGTGGTCAAATCAGTTCAAACGCAAGCCAATACCAATGCAAAACAGTCCCAACTTTATTAGGAAACAAGTTGCAATAGCTTTAATGTAAAACAATATTATCTCTAATCCTATTCAGCCCCTTCAATTTACAATACTTCCTGAGTCTCTTGATGATTTGTGCAACTGCACTCTCTCTGTCTCTAGTGGGACTGTGATGCTGCTTTCTCTCTTCCTCCCTCTCTTTAGATGGTCAGAGGGTCTCTGTCTTTTTCTGTGCCGATCTCCTCTCCAAGAGGCTCTAAGATATTGTAGTGATTGTGGGTTTAAAATACACTGTCTAAGGATCCTTGCTGAAGTGCTCGGTGAATCTAGTTCTGTGTCTCTTCCATATCAGAGTGCAGATGAATTGATGTGAATATCTCCAAAGATAAGGTTCAAAGCAGCATAACCTCCTGTGCTATGGTTTAAGGAAAGACTTCTGTTTTGAATGAAAGAAAGCTTGCATTTAAATTTCGTAGCTTTCACAACATCCCAAAGCTCTTCATTAGCAGCAAAGAGCTTTTAACTTGTAGTCACTATTGTAAGAAAATACGGCAGCCAAATTGCACACAGGAACTTCCCACAAAGCAACAATGAGATAAGTAATCACAATAGTCTGTTAGCATTGCTGATTGAGGGATAAATGATGGCCAGTGTATCAAGAAATCATCACTTTTCTTCTGTGAAGAATATCATATTTTAAATACATTGAGGGTGCAGAGAGCGCTTCAATTTAATATTTCATCCAAAGATTTGATTTGATTTGATTTATTATTGTCACATGTACCGAGATATAGTGAAAACTATTGTTTTGTGTGCTAATCAGACAAATCATAACTTACATAAGTTCATCAGCGTAAGAGAACAGAATGCAGAACATAGTGTTACAGCTACAGAGAAGGTGCAGAGAAAGATCAAATCTAATATATGAAGGATCTGTTCATAAGTCTGAAAACCAGAGGAAGAAGCTGTTCTTGAAGCACAGCACTCCCTCTACCCAATAGCTAAGATGTCAGCATAAGCTATGTGTTCAAATTTCTGTAGTGAGGCTTGAACCCACAATATTGTAATTCAGAGCTGGAAGTGTTAGCACTGGACAACAGCTGAGATCCTAGATTGGCTTCCTTCAGTCTGCAGTAATGCAAAAAATTAGGAAGATACCAACAAGTTTGAAACTGATTTGATCCGCCCTTTAATGGTTGGCTATGTGCCAGGTTACAGCAGTGGAGAAAATGTTGTGCACCCACACAATCCAATGCAAAAAATTCAAAACAGACAGAGGATCTTTTGAAAAACTGCAAGAACTACGGATGCTGGAAATCAGAAACAAAACAGGACCTATCAAGCTACCGATCGAATGCAAAGTGGGCAAAGAATTTATTAACACCTAAAAACACAATAACCACTGATAAACTTTTTCTCTGAATTACTTGCAGACCATAGCCACTGCCCTTATTTTATTTCTGTTCTCTTGTTTTTCTCCGCTTTTATTTTTGGAGAGGGCAGCTGCTCATAACTGTGCCATTCATGCCTCTTCCAAACACTTTTTTCTTCTTTCTTTACTTGTCCCTTTACCACTCCTTTTGGCCTTGCACCAACTACTCTTTCGTCATTTCATCTCTCCCAGCTTTCTTCTTGTAATAGACCTTCTCTTTTGCTATATTTTTCCCAGTTTGCACCCATCACCAACACCCCACTTCCATCACTTGCTCAAAATCCATTACATTTCCAATTTTTTTTCACAGTTCTGATGTGAAACGTCGATTCTCTCTCTCTCTCGCCTCAGATGCTGCCAGAACTGCCAAGTATCGTTATTTTGTGTGGGTTGAATTCTCACGCTAGCTGAGGTTACCATGAAGGACTTACCTTCTCCATTTCTCGCCTCACCTGAGGTGTGGTGACCCTCAGGTTAAATCATCACCAGTCATCTCTGTCTAATGACAGAGTAGCCCTATGGGGCTATAGCAACTTTACCTTTACTTCTGGACACATGTTTTGTTTCTTTACTTGTCCCTTTACCACTCCCTTTGGCCTCACACCAACTATGCTGTTGTCATTAAATCTCTCCTATCTTCCATCTTGTCATAGACCTTCCCTTTTTAGTATTCTTTCCAGCTGGCTCCCATCTCCTCGCCAAAATTCATTACATTTCTAACATTTTCTCAGTACTGATGAACAATAATCACCAGACCTGTTGTGTATTTTTAGTATTTTCTGTTTTTATCTCAGATCTTCAGCACATGCAGTGCTGTTGTAGATAATCAGTTGGCATCGTAAAGCAAAGCAGAAAAGTTGATCAGTTCATGATCATTAAAAAGTACCTGTTGGGAACTTACCGAAGAAATGTAGTTCATTATGAAGAATTTTGAGGCGTAATGTAACACTTATCCCTCCCCATAAAGAATGTTTTCTTCCCTTTTTCAGGAACTAAGGTGGCATTTAAAGAGCCTGAGTTTGTGATATAAGAACTGTAATATCAACAAAGTTTTTTTTATCACATATATATGTGTAGTAGAAATTGTAGGGTATGTTAACATATCAAATGTAACTTGTCTCTGCAAACTACTTTTGATCAAGATTGGAATACCTCAAACTTTATATTCACCCAGTCCAAGCAGTAACTTGCCAGCACTTAATTTAACAAGCAACCCTTAATGAGCATTCTGTGACCACAAATTGGCAGCAAAGTAAAACATCGCTGAAATACTGTATACGTTCGGTAAAAGTGATGGCGTACCCTTTCATTGGTTCAGAGCCTTGGGGAGTATTTAAGAAAATGAGCCCCAGTTCAGGGTGATCAGAGTGGGGTTGTTCAAGAAAGTTGGAACTTGCACACTGTCTTGAAGGAATATGGAAATATATTTTGTTATCTATTTACAATTGGATCAGGTGATGGAATAAGATCAGGTCTAACGAGTTTAGTGGAGCTATTTCTTCTAATGACTGTTTTGAAAGGCATTTGTAGGGGAAATGTTGGTGTTTTGCCCTTGAACAGTTTCTAAACTTAATGCACTACCCTCACGTTTGTCAAGGATGGTTCCAGATCTGAGAAGTTATGACTATAAGGATAAACTGAACGGGCTGAGAAAAGAAAGGACATTATAGAAATCTTTTAAAAATATGAAAGAATCTGGTAAAATTAAACTTGGAGAAAATGTTACATTTGGGGGTGATTCCAAAACTAGGCATCATCCAGATGAAGTAGGTTACTGAATCTAACAAAAGAAATCGAAGAGAGTGTAATTTCTTTTTGTTCTGCTTCATTCCCTCTATCCTAAAAGTGTAATACCTTTCTGAGTAATGCAAAAATGCATAATTATTAACCACCAATTTTCAGCAATACAACTATTAAGATATCCCTGGGAAGCTTTCACTGCTAAACCAACTAGAATTAGTTAATGCATTATCAATATTTATTCATATACCAGTTGTGGAGCTAAATGATATTTTCCAACAGTGGGAGATTATCACAACTTAATTTCACTAATCATTATGAATGATTGCTGGAATGTTACTGCTACTTGCTGTTATTTGTGAAAGGCATATTTTGATCCCTCTAAATGTTGAACATCACAAGCTGTGTTCATGGTTCACTCACTTTACAACTATGTCTAAGCTGCAAATGATTTCATCTCCTGAGGGGTCCTCTCATGATGTAGAAGCCAGTGTGGGATTGACACAGAACCCATAGAACTGGCAATGCACACATATCATGTCCCCAAACTTCCAGTTGCCTGCCACTTCAACACACTACCATGTTCCATGACCAACATCTGTCTCAGGCCTTCTGCAATGCTCCAGTGACGCTCAAGTAGAAGAACAGCATCTCATTTTCCACTTGGGAACCCTAAAGCCCTTAGGACTAATTATTGAGTTCAATAACTTTAGAACCTGAATGCCTTCCATGTCCTTAACACAACCCACACCCCAAGACCTGTCATCACATAGGTTACTTTCAGCACAGCCAACCTATTCTCACCCACTTATAGTCCCTGTTATCAGCTTTTCTCCTCCCCTGGCTTACCATTATCCATCCCTTTGTCTGCCTTACTGTCTTTCTCCTTCTCTGGACTTCATCTCCATCCCCAACACCCTCTGTCTTCGCAAGTCTACCACCTTTTTCTAGTCACTATCAGTTCTGAAGAAGGGTCACTGGACTAGAAACATTAACTGTGCTTTCTCTCCACAGATGTTGCCAGAACTGCTGAGTTTCTCCATCAATTGGTGTTTTTACTTCACACTTATCATTGTTAGTGCTTGGGGCCAGCTCTGTAGCTGCACCATCCCTGGCCTTCCTCTGGTTTCTTTTATTCATCCGTAGAATATGGGCATGGCTGGCTGAGCCAGCATTTATTGCTCATCCCTAGTTGCCTTTGAGAAAATGTTGGTGAGCTGCCTTCTTCAACTGCTGCAGTCAATATGCTGTAGGTTGGCCCACAATGCCCTTAAGGACGGAATTCCAGGATTTTGGCCCAGCAAAACTGAAGGAATAGGAATATATTTCGAAGTTAGGATCATGAGTATTTTGGAGGTGGTGGTGTTCCCATGTATCTGCTGCCCTTGTCCTCCTAGATGGAAGTGGTCATGGGTTTGGAAGGTGCTATCTAAAGATCTTTGGTGAATGTCTGCAGTGCACCTTGTAGATAGTACACACTGCTGCTACTGAGTGTCAGTGATGGAGGGAGTGGACGCTTATGGATGTAGTGCCAATCAAGCGGCTGCTTTGTCCTGGATGTGTCAAGCTTCTTGAATGTTGTTAGAGCTGCACCCATCCAGGCAAGTGGGGAGTATTCCATCACACTCCTGACTTGTGTCTTGCAGATGGTGGACAGGTTCAGATGTTTGAAGATAGCCTTGGTCGTCCTCGAAACCTGCTGAAATGAATTACAATGCTTGCCTTCACAAGGGCTGGTCGATTGCAATGTTTTCTCAAGAGAAGCAGTTTGCGATGCAGAATTTCAGCATTTTTTTTTAAGGATGTCCTTGCATTGTTTGCACTGAATACCTTGATGCCAGTTCTCCAGAGTCAGCTCCTTATAGAAGATCTGCTGGGGGATTCATTAATCATCCATGTGAGAGATTTGGAGTGCCCATCTCTATTGAATTTTCTGGGCAGTGGTTTCCATGCTGTTGAGCCCAGGAGGATGGAAAACCCTTTTGGTGTTTTTGATTGTTTCCTGCTATTGAATTCTCATGATGGATCTCATGGAAGCGTTCCAGACCCAGAATTCTGCACCAGACAGCACGGTGGTGAGGCCAATAGCTTGATTTTAGTAACCAGTGTCTGCAAACCAAGGCTTTATTTCTTGGCCAACGCCAGGCATTACATAGTGAAAGGCATTCAACACTGGAAGAGTCTATCTGTGCTGAGAATGAGGCATTGCATTTTTTTTTCGAATGCAGGCTTTGATTTCACCAGTAAAATATGTTCTGTTTGGATTAAAATGGAAGGAAAAAAGCTTGCTTGCCCAATTGGCGAGCAGAGTGTGGAAGGGTGATGGTTTGTATAAAACAGGTAACAAAACAGAGATATACAAGGTGTAGAGCTGGATGAACACAGCAGGCCAAGCAGCATCAGAGGAGCAGGAAGGCTGACGTTTTGGCTCCAGCCCAGTCTTCTGGTTACTTCACTACTGAGCATTATTTTTCCCTTCTGTTAGATGACACTCTAAATTCAGGTTTTTTTCTGTTTGGCAAGGTAAAGGCTGTCAGTGTTAAGAAATGGAACATTTCCACACAGAGCACCTGGTGTCAGCAGCAAGGTCAACATAATTTTTAATAGAAACTTTAGCTCATCCCACCACCCCTTTGCAATTCATTTTAGCTCCAAACACGACCTATTGTTCTTGTGTGACATTTTTACTTCTAATAAAGCAAACACTGTTATCAGATTAGTTGCAGTAATTGCATCTTTTTCCTTCTTTGGTAGCCTGTGCTCAGTTTCTCATTCATGTGGAGCAGAGTAAAACTGCAGTGATCCACTGATTACGAACACTCAATGCAATTCAGTCCCAAGCTATATTTTTAAGGCCAGTTGCTTCCATTTTAAAATTCACATCCTCTTTCCAAATCCTTACACAGCCTTTGCCCTTCCTATCTCTCTAAGCTCCTCCAGCACTACAACAATCTGAGATCACTCTGCTCCTCCATTTCTGGCGTCTTGGCACATCTCAGATTGTAACCTCTCCATCATTGACGGCTATACCTTCAGCTGCCAGGGAATTCATTCTTTTATTCTTTATTCATTCATGGGATGAGGACATCGCTGGCTTTATCGGCATTTATTGCCCGTCCCTAATTTTACCAAAGGGCAGTTCAGAGTAAACACATTGTTGTGGGTCTGGAGTCACATGTAGGCCAGACTAGGTAAGGATGGCAGTTTCCTTCCCTAAAGGACATTAGTGAATGAGCTAGGATTTTCCGACAATCAACAATGGATTCACGGTCATCATTAGACTCTTAATTCCAAACATTCATTGAATACAAATTCCACCATCTGCCGTGGCAGGATTCGAACTCGGGTCTCCAGAAATTTACCAGTCATTAACATTAACAGTCCAACGATAATACCACTAGGCCATTGCCTCCCCTAATTCAATCTGTTCTGCCCTATGATCTACTGTAGATGCAGTAATGAACTTTTTACCTTCAACAATACTTATGTTAGCTCCCGAACATAAAAGTTAGACATGGGTAATGTAGTACTGAAAGAATAAATACACTATTCTTGTAGCTTTCCTGCTATCTATGTCAATGTTATAATCACAGGCACTGCTGTCTTGGGGCTAGAATTGAACAATTTGGTTTCAAATAATAATGTGTTTCCCTCAGGGTCAGCTGCAGGTGACCCCAGTAAGCTGAAGGCTGAGGCCTTTATACCATCAGGTCACATGCTATGATATGACGATGATATTTTAAAGGCACCTCTTAAAGGTGTATTGAATACCTTTCTGAGACATGACATGATAGATTCACTCCCTGAATCTCTTATTCTTTCTGCTTCTGCTTCCGTACTTTAAACCTACCTCTTCAACCAAGCTTTTGTTATCTTCCCTAATACCTCCTAATGTGGCCTGTATCAGATTTAGTCCATTAATGCTTTGGTTAAATACCTTGGGAGGTTTCATAACGGTATTTATATATATGCAAAAAAAAAACAAATACTGTGATTACTGGCAATGACTGGAGAGAGTGAAACAGAGCTAAACTTTCAATCCTTTGTGATTCTTCTTTGGAACAGACACTTCTGGGACAACAATTTCATGATAAATCATCCGACAAACTTTGTTTTGTTTATCTTAATATATCGCTTGAGCGTAATATTCAAAGTCACGCTAGGACCCATTTCCCTTCAGCCCTGAGCTCACTGATCTACCTTAGCTTCTAACTAAGGAACACTGAGTTTTAAAGCACTCGTTGTTGTTTTAACATGTCTGTAACTCCTCCAGCCCTACACCCCTATGAGATCTATGTGCTTGTGCAGTTCCGGCCATTATCTATCCCTGATTATAATCATTCTATCATTGATGGCTGTCCCTCCAGCTTCCTTACATTGACCCTAAAGTCTGGAATTCCTCCCTAAACCTCTACCACTTTTTCGTTCGTTAAGATGCTTCCTTGGGGCTACACTTTTGGCTAAGCTATTGGTTACCTGTGTTAATCCCTCCTTGTGTGGTCATGATGCAAATAGTTATTGTTGTATTGTTTGCATTTGATATCAACATACATAAAAACAAAATGATATACAGCTCTTTGGGTTTTATTTCCTCCCAGCCAAAAAGGAATATTGACCAAATACTTTTATTTCATGAAGACTGTGCTTAATTAAAGGGCTGTTTGACCAGCTTTTTATTATTAGAAAAAAACACATTAACCTAATTGCATAGTTGTGGGGCCTGTTATGTCAATGTGACATTATTGTGTTCCACTGTGGTTCTGAGTGCTGCGACTCTGTGAAATTTACACAAATTGCTTGGGTTTATTTCAGTAAGGAAAATGTCCCTGATGCCAGATCGAGAGCTGAGCTGAGCTGAGCTGAAACACAAGAGCTTCCATATGATGCCACAACATGATCAAAAGTCCTGTTTTAAATACAGGAATATTGTACATGAAGATGTTAACCCATTTACTCCAAAGACTCAGAGTCTGGACCTCAAATCACAGGAGAAACTGTCTCATTTGCGCCTATATTTCTCTACTTGGTTCGTCCTGTTTAAAATTACTGGGCTTGAAGTTTTGCAATGGGGCTACTTCCTGTACATTTGCTGAATGCTTCTTGAAATCCAGGGTTTATGTACAGTTCCAGCATAGCAACAGTCCATTCAGCTTAACTGTTCCATGTGAGCCTCCTGCAATCCTACTTATTCCAAATGTAGTAGTATATCCTTCTATTGTTTTCTCACTCGTGTTCTTATTTAGTTTTCCTATAAACATAGAAAATAGGAGCAGAAGAAGGTCATTCAGCCCTTCAAGTTGGCTCCACCATGCAACATTATCATGGCTGATCATCCAACTCAGTCCCCTGTTCCCGCTCTCTCCCCATACCCTTTGATCTCTCCACCCCTAAGAACAATAACTCCTTCTTGAAAACCTTCAATCTTTTGGCCTCAACTGCTTTCCATGACAGAGAATTCCACAGGATCACCGCTCTCTGGGTGAAGAAATTTCTCCTCATCTCAGTTGGAAATGGCCCACCCTATATCCTTAAATGGTGACCCCCTGGTTGTGGACTCTCCAGCCATTGGCAACATCCTTCCTGCATTTACCGTGTTTAGTCCTGTGAGAATTTTATAGGTTTCTATGAGATTCTCCATCATTCTTCTAATCTTCAACAAATATAGTCCTAACTGATCCTGTCTTTCTTCATACATCAGCCCTGCCATCCTGGGTATCAGTCTGGTAAGCCTCCATTGCACTGTCTCCATCACCAGAACTGCCTTCCTCAGATAAGGAGACCAAAACTGCGCACAATACTCCAGGTGCCTCTGTCATTCGCCTCAATCACTGTTTGGAATGTAGTATATTCAAACTAATCTGTACATAAAACATTTTCTCCTGCATTCCTTGTTTTCGATTTGACTATCTAGTCATCAATGTGACACTTAGTTTTAAGTGGTGTTATCGTTGGACTGTTAATCCAGAAACCCACATAACGTTCTGGGCACCAGGGTTTGAATCCTGCCATGGCAGATGGTGGAATTTGAATTCAAGAAAATATCTGGAATTAAGAATCTAATGGTGACAATTAATCCATTGCCAATTGTCACGAAAAACCCATTTGGTTCACTAATGTCCTTTAGGGAAGGAAACTGCCATCCTTACCTGGTCTGGCCTACATGTGACTCCAGACCCACAACAATGTGGTTGACTCTGAACTGCCCTCTGGGAAATTAGGGACGGACAATAAATGCTGCCTAGCCAGCGATGCCTTCATCCCGTTAACGAGTAAAAGAAAAAGCCTTTCCAGTTGAAACATCTTTGTTATAGCTATAGCACGATTGAATGCCTTCACAGTTTTAGAGATGTCTCTTAGTTGACTGCTTAGCCCGCTCATTTATGGAGGAGAGGTGGTGATTACAGTTCATTCGGGGAGTTCAAGTTGCTGAGGCAACATACACTCTACTGTCCATGTTGGATTCTGGAACTATAGGGAGTGATTGCTGAGGCTCTGACTTTATCTCCATCAGATAGTTGACCAGAAGACTCACCCACTCTTCCCACCAGTCATTGATGTGGATTGGAAGGATTTTCAGGTCGACATTTAACTCCTTTGGCTGTTTCATGAGTGCACCTTCTTAGACCATCAAATTCTGGAGTGGGGCTTGAACCTCTGGCTCAGAGACATGGACAATATTGACTGCACCACAAGATGGAGGAGCGAATCCCAACCTGAAAGTCTTTTCTAATAGTTACCACCTCTCAGCTGTGCTTTCATTCAAGTAATTGTTTTTGCACGTTTTACAGGCACTTTTATACTCTTTATATAGTAAGGAAATCGGAACTGTGCACGGTACTCCGAGATAAGAGTTCACACAAGTCCCCATGCAAGGTTCCCAAATTTATTTTGATTCCAGTTGGGATACCACAAATTGGAAATCTTTTGGGTGAGGACGAATGATCTAATTCCCCTTCTTTATTCACCCCCTGGTTCATTTAGTCACAGCAAAGTTAATTTAAAAATGATTCCTTCCCTTGTGAATGTCTGCCTCCCAGACCAAATAAGTTTATGTTTAAAAAGGAAGTTAGCCAGGCCTTCTTGAGTTAATGAAAGAGTTTGTTTATTAGTCTATTTGTTTATTATTGTTTTTTTTTTAGATTATTGTCTTATTAATGCACTAAACACAAGAAGAAATAATATGCAATACACATACAATTGAAATTAGGGCTGTGTCCAAATAATGGAAAGAAGTTTCAAAATATCTGAACTCCATGAGAATAGGCAATGGAATATTACAGCTGTTGCATTGGATAGGCAAGCAACTGATTATGAGCAGCTTGGTTTTGACAGTCAGCAGAAAATCCTTTGTACTGTTTTCTTTTTACAATAGTTTCACTTACTCTTATTGCATTCCAGCAAAGAGAGAGAGTTCCTTTATGATCTGCATTGCATGGATGACTAAGGGTTTTCTCAGTTGTGCCCATCACAACCCATCTTTTCACATTTAGCACACACAGAACAGAGTTGGAAGTGGCACTTAAATCCTACTCTTGTGTATTCTTGAAAGTGGAATGTCCCTTGTCCAGACTGATCTCTGTTCCCCCATCATGTTAATAGTCTGAGATGTACACAGAAGATTGCATTTCAGCTCATAGTGCACTGCTGCCTTTGCAGTCTTTCCTTCTCTTGGAAGCTTCCTTGGCACTCATTTGGTGTGACATTCTGGGTCTTCCTGCAGACTGAGGATAATCATGCCTTCCAGACACTCACTGAATTGCATTGCTCAGAATTTACATTCTCATTTGTATTTTGGCTATATGTTCCCTTCTTTATGAAAGAGCAGGTGTTATTTAAAGGTTCCATAGTTGATTCGGAGTTATGCCTGTTGTCTTGACTGCACCTTGAATAACATACTGTTTCAATCTGATTCAGTTATGTGTGTGCCCTGGAAGCTGCCTCATTCACTTCAATGAGCTACATGAAAGCAAAGGCTTATAGGTTTCTATTCTACAGAAGTAATCTTTCTAAATATTTGTATTATAAAGCAACAGATGGGCTCCTGGTGAAGGCTAACAGGCTCTCTATGGATGTTTGGGAGTTGAAGCTTTGTTGGATATGTCTTAAGGATCGATACTTAAACTTGGTGAGGCAGCCTTCATTATCAAACCATGGACCCTAGGTAGAACACAGGATTACAGTGGCAATGTAGAACTACTGATATGTTTGAGAAGAAATCTCCTTGTCTAACAAACCCCACCCATTATTTACGAGAGGATTGTCTTTTAAACAAATCTCAGATATAATAAGCTGACTACCTCACAGTGGTATAATTTTCCTTTACATTCTTTTTCCATGTTAGCGCATTTCAAATCACTGTTATTGTAGGTTGGCATGCAGCACTTGTTTACTTTGGCTCTATTCTTGTTAAAAGTCAACTTGTAGTTACAGTTTTCTCTTGCAATCATGCCAGAAATGAAATGCGCTCAAACATCCTCAAATAAAACAATATACAACTGCCCATATTAACGTGAACTTTTTTTTGTTTTTTTTAATGTGAGCTGTCAAACCTTTGGAATGGTGAGATGGTGGGTGAAATTAGTATTCAGAGGTACCCGAATAAGACTGTAAGACCATAAGACATCGGAGCAATAATTAGGCCATTCAGTCCATCGAGTCTGCTCTGCCATTCAAAATACTAGACCTTCCTAGAGCAAGAAACGTGTGCGTGTGTGTTCCAGTTCTGTCAAGGAGTCCAAGTTGCTGTACTGACATTCTATGGATGGTGACGGTACAGGCAGAGTCATAGAGTTTTTACAGCACGGAAAGTGGCCCTTCAGCCCATTCTGTCCACACTGGTAATCAACCATCCACCTATTTGAATCCCATTTCCCAGCACTTGGCCATAGCCTTATACACTTTAGCATTCCAAGTGCTCATCTAAATAGTTCATGAATGTCTTGAATGTTCCTGCCTCTACTATCCTTTAAGGCAGTGAGTTCCAGATACCCACAACACTCTGGGTGAAATTTATTTTCCTCACTTCACTTCCAAACCTCCTCCTCCTTACCTTAAAGTGATTTCCCTCATCATTGACCCCTCTACTAAAGGAGACGACTTTCTTCCTATCTACCTTGATTATATCCCTCAGAACTTTGTACACTTCAATCAGGTCCTCACTCAGCATTTCCTGTTCTAAGGAAAACAACACTAGACTTTCTATTTGCTCCAGCCCAGCCAACATCCTGGTGAATCTCTTCTATACCCTCTCTAACGCAATTACATCCTTCCTACAGTGTGGTGACCCGAAGAGGACACAGTACTGCAACTGTTGCTTAATGTTATATACAGCTCCAACATTCTCTTCATTTCATCTCAGACAAGTCTCCACTCTTACCGTTTATCATTAGCATATGTTGGAAGAATTTGAAGGTGGAATGTTCAACCTGCTTTCCCACATTACCAACACACCTTCCTTGGTCATCAAATCCTGGAATGGGCCTTGAACCCACAGCTTCTGCCTCAGAGGAGGGGAATTCTACCCACTGTGCCACAAGACAACATGAAAGTTGGAAAGCAAATAATAACTTCATCTTTATTACAAAGGGATTAGTGTACAAGAGGGAATAAATTTTAACGCAATTGTAAAGGGCCTTGATGAGACTACACTCAGAGTACTGTGCACTATTTTGGTCTCTGTCCAAGGAAGGATGAGGAAAGAGTGCAGCAGAGGCTGGCTGGATGAATTCTTGGAATGAGGAAAGGTTGAGAAGACTGAAACTATATTCCCTGAAATTTAGGAGAATGGAAGATGATCTCATTCATACACAAAAAGAAAACACTTAAAGGAGTTATTGTGTAGATGCTGAAAGAATGTTCTCTTGGCTGCAGAGTCTAGACCACATGTGGATCTCACAAATAACAGGTTGGCCATTTAGGACTGAGGTAAAGAGGTGTCTCTTCACTTGGAGAGGTGTCATTTTTTTGGAAGTCTGTATCCCATGGAGTCGTTAAAGATGTTCAAAACAGATAGATTGATAGATTTTTTGAATCTACAAGGATTAAGAAATATAGAGAATAAAAACTTGAATGTTGCTGAACAGCACTATATGCTGTCAGAGCCTTTTGCCAGGATAACTGCAAGTATACCAAATTTCAAATGATTACACTTCTGATATCAACAACCATTACAAGCAATGCAAAAGCTGTGGTTAGATTCTGTAGCGGGGGCCAGCAGGCAAATTTGCCCCCAAAAGCCCCTAATCCTCCATGAATACTCACTCACGAGGGTGACCAATCAGAGAGAAATCACGAGTCAGCCTATCAGTAACAAATGTGGGAGAGAAATAATCTGTGATTGAAGGAGCAGTGAGCAGTTAGGGAAGGAAGTCCTGGCAGAGACTGAGTCGCCAAAGGAGGGCTGCGAGCTGGAGGCCAGGCCCAGGGCTGAAAGGTAGTCACCACTTTGCGAAGGCTGAGGGCTTAGCTGCCTTTTTTCTGCCACCAGGGTCGGGAACCAGCTGCTTTTCTGCAAAGGGAACCATCTGCAGGTTGTGTGGGAGGCTGGGTTTGGAGGAGGGAGGGGATGTGAAGGCGGAAGGGTTATGAGGGATAACACAGTGTGGAAGTGGAGGAACACAACAGGCCAGGCAGCATCAGAGGAACAGGAAAGCTGACGTTTCGGGTCGGGACCCTTCAGAAATTCATTATTTCTATAAGTTTCCAACAGCAGGTCTGTGTTTCTCAGTCGGTGCCTGTATCACATACTGTGAACTTTGCAATAAATGGACAGGCTAAATCCAAGGTTTCTTTCTTGGCTCACTGATCTTGAGTTTTGTGATACATCCTGCACTTGAGTGTCCACTCATGCTGGGTCTAAGGAAGTTGTGTCCGACTGAGAATCAGCAAGTTTGAGTTCAACTGTCGCAGAGGGTGGTGCGGGTATGGAATGAGCTGCCACAGGAAGTGGTGGAGAATGATACAATTATAGTTAAAAGGCATCTGGCCCATGTTCTCCAAACCTTTCCTATTCATGTATCCATCAAAATGTCTTTTAAACACTGTAATTGTACCCGCATTCCCGACTTCATCAGGAAGATCATTCCACACATTCATTCACCACTCTCTGTGTAAAACAGTTGCCCCTCATGTCTTTCATAAACCTCTCTTTTTTCACCTTAAAAACTGCCCCCTAGTCTTGAGATCCCCTATCCTAGGGAAAAGACAAGTACCATTAACTCTGTCTATACTCCTCATTATTTTATAAACTTCTATCAGGTCACCTCTCAA